>NC_134486.1:6527234-6604734 GCF_040206685.1 Ascaphus truei | reverse complement strand
CCAATCAGATGGCTGCCAGTCTTCTGAAGCCGGGCAAGCATATCTTCTGAATGAAACAAGGGCGTGGGCGTGTTTGCCACCTTGGCCACTTGTTATGCAGAAGCCACCCACGGGGCTAGGTGCCTCCAGGTCTGGGAAGGTGAATACTAGCCGGAACGGCTTGCATTGATACCAGGACACGGGTACTTCACCTAGCTATCCTGCCCAAATGTTCGTCACACCTCTGGCAGCATCTGTGGCTTTCAAGTCTGGACCTCGAGTAGACACAGTGGCACCACAGTTTGGTAGCCCCCCTGGCTCACTCAGAATACCGGCTTGGAAAGTCCCAGCTTATTTTACAGTGCACAGGCATAATACATTGTAAACGTAACCCTTTAATAAAATATACTTTACACTTTTATTCCGTTTAAGACTTTGGTTATGAGGGGGTAGAATGGGACTCTTTTCTTTTATTCCCACTAGCCATATCCTACACACACTGCAAACCTGCCTTAGACTTTAAAACCCTCATAGCCCCTAGACACAATCCGACAACACTTTTACCGCAACCCCCCTTCCCCCCTGAAACTCATAGCCTGAGAATCTCCACTGGTTTGCACTCCTGGAAAGGTAAAACACACATACATTCGTTATTGTCATACAATCATATGCATTTCATGTACGACAGATAGGTTCAAGAGCTGACACTCTAAATCCCCAAATATGGCTCAGAGGTAAGCAGCCGGGCATAATACCTTTATTGATTGACTGTTACCCATTCATCATCACAATGATACATTTCAAAGATAAGGAAAAAGGACTTCCTTAGTTGGCAGATGTGTTTGCCATTCAATGAATGACTGTGAGCGTTTGGAAAGATCCATTAGCCATAACTCATCAAATGACAATGTGATATTCCCTTTAATACCAGTTATCACCAGATCACACAATATCCCACATCATGCTTTAAGAAATCCTGGTCCTTGAATTTTGTATACTATGTTTCTTCAAGACAGAGGTCGTTTCATTTTAGTTTCTGTTTTACATGCATTGAAATTCTCTTTTTTTAATGCGTCAGTTTTCCAATATACTACCAGTTTGTTTTGTCCAATAAATGTTCATTTCAAATTTGACCAACAACCAGGACACGCCAGAGTATCACAACAGTGGAGTTGTGCATTTCTAGCAGTGTGTACTACAAAATGGTAAGCAGTATCCCTGCTGCGCCTGGAGAAATATAGGTTACTTGTAATATCTTTTAAGAGCCCAATATTGGAGTTATTCATAGATTACATTTTAGTGTGCAGAGTTTTTGAGACGTCCGCTGTTTCTTCGGTACACATCAGACCATTTGCCCATCTCTACACTTGAAGAAGGAACTTGTGATGTTTGGGAAGCTCTGTTCAATATCATATTATCTGTTAAAAACTCTTATGTTTGTCCAGTGGTGTACCTAGACATGTATGGGTCCCCGGGCAAAACAAATTTCAGGGCCACATTAATATAAATACTGACTGCAATTTTTTTCTTCCTCCCCCATCCTCTATCTCATCACCCCCCTCATCATCTCTCCCCCTCCCCATCATATTCATCATCTCTCCCTCTCCTCCTCATCATTTCTCCCCCTCATCATCATCTCTCCCGCTGCTCCCCATCTCGCCCCCTCCCCAACTTTCCATCTCTCCCCCTCCTCATCGCTCCCCTTCTCATCGTTTGCCTCTCATCTTCCTCATCTCTCCCCCTCACTCCTCTCACCCCCACCATCATCACATCTCTCACCCTTTACCATCACCATCACCATCACCACCACCACCACCATCATCATCATCATCATCATCGTCATCATCATCATCATCATCATCATCATCACCACCACCATCATCATCATCATCATCATCATCATCATCATCATCATCATCATCATCATCATCATCATCATCATCATCATCATCATCATCATCATCATCATCTCTCTCCCCCACCATCATCTCTCTTCCCCCATCAACACTTCTCCCTCTCCCTCTCCCTAACCATCATCACCTCTGTCCCCGCTTCAACCACCATCATCACCTCTCTCCCACCACACCACCATCATCACCTCTCTCTCCCCTCTTCCCCCATGCCTACCTGTGGGTGGTCCAATGTTAGGCCTTTAATATCGTGCGTGCGCGTGCGCTACCGTGCACATGCGTCAATGATAATTGACTGTGTGAGGCTGACGTTGCTACCGTTGAGACGCGCGCGCATGGCCGTGATCGTTGGAGCAGCAGATCAGAGCAAATGCAAGAAATTTGTATTTTTGCGCTGTTGCTGCGCCACGTGACGCTGCTAGCCAATCACAGTGCGGCCTAATGCTGTGATGTCAGAGCCACGCCATGTAGCCGCGCGCCACCGCTCGCAACTTAGAAACTTAATGCGTGCCACATGCACGCGCAACGCCGTGCGCAAGCCCGCACGTGCAGCAGCGTATACTACATTATAATAAGCCTTAAACAGAGGAGCCGGCAGAGAAATTAGCAGCTGTTACACAGCAGAGCAGGAAGCAGGAGAGGAGCGCGCTCTAGTGGTGTGACCTGGAAGTTTTTCTTACTTCCGTGGTCTGCAGCCAAAGCGCGTTCCTCTCCTGCTCCCAAGAGTGCGGGCCCAAGGCTATAGCTATGCACCGTGTGTTTGTCCCTTAAAATGCATCATAACTTACTATATCTGTGTTGCTTAGATTAGAATATATTTGCAGGTTTCCTGGTTTGCCCTCTTCTTATACACGTACAATATAATAAATGTAATTCTGATATTTACAGAGGCAGCGGCCGTTATCCCAACATTTCACGGAGCCGTTTTCGTGAACTCTGCGGTACTCCACGCGGCATTCACTCGGTATTCTTCCGTGAACGCTGCCGTGAATCCCGCCAATCACACCAGTCACACCTATTCCAATCCAGCAATGCGCCAGCGCCGGCACTAGTAAAAACACTAGTGAACACGCGTCTTAACGCGGGAAAGTTAGAGGAGATCCTCCGGCACGACCTGGGCGCGCCCAGGAACACAAATGGCGAAATGTTCGGATAACGGCCGCTGCGTCTGTAACGGGCTTTGTGGTGAATCGCGGCACTGGCGCTGTCTTTCTCTGGGATTACAAGTCCCGGTCACTTTCTGTTTATAAATTGCTCTAAAATCTCAGCTGATTTTCTTATTTGTCTTATTTCTGGGATTTTTGTAGCTAAAGAAAAACCCGGCACGTGTCCCCGGGATGTGGATGAGCCAGATTGCCGCCTGGTGAAATTTGGTTCAGAATGTGAGAGTGACAGTAACTGCAACGGGACAATGAAATGCTGTTACTCCGCCTGCAGGAAACGCTGCCTTCTGCCACTGGAAGGTACGGTATGGAGGAGAGGAAAAAATACTCCAATGCACAGCCATAAATAGAGTGGGTCCAACACAAAAAAGACTGTTTTTTTTGTCCGTGGGTGTTTTGGCCTTGCGGGGGGGTTGCCGATGGAGTTAACCTCTTCATTACCTTCATGGACCCCAACTACCTACAGTAGGCACATTCTGACAACAAGTCCACCCAAAATCCCCCTTGAAACTCATGCCCCAGCAATCCCTGCTCGCTGGCATGCCCGGAAATCCCTGCTCGCTGACATGCCCGGAAAGGGAAAAACACAAAAAATACTTTTATTTCACACAGCATGTAAAGCATACATAGTTACTGGGCTCAAGAGCTAACTCTCTTGAACCCTTATACTCGTGTCAGGGGCAAACAATAACGGGCTTAACCTTTATTTAGAGCCTGGTTACCCCCTCACCATCACAATAAATAAAACAATACTACTGGATCTTAAAACAAATGTTCTCAGGCTTTGCACGGGCTGAGCTGTTTTCCATGGCTCCTTCTCTAATGTCACTGTGTCCTCTCCCTGCAGATAAGACGGGTTCCTGCCCATACTTTAATTCCTCAGCCTGTAGGAATGTCAAACCCTTGCGAGATGAGTGCCACACTGATGACCAATGTCCCGGATCCGACAGGTGCTGCTGCTTCAACTGCGGACACCAGTGCACCCCCACTGAGCGAGGTAAGGGACCATTATCCTCTCCTCACTTCTGACTGATAGACCTGTAAGTGACTCATACACCAACCTCCTGTGATGCGCATGTCACGCTTGTTAACCTTTATGTGTGAATCACGTTCACCATCCAGGTTCCTCGTGAACACAGTATTCAGATCAAGCGCTTCTTGTTCTTAATGTGAATGATTTAACAGTAATGAAATCAAGTGATTTCTATCACAAATTGTGCAAACTTGATACCGGTGACTTCATTTGTTTGAATGGAGAAACCGTGTGTTAAAACTGACATTAGCGATAATGAGCGTTACTGCTCGTGAGTTTAGAATAACGTGTGCTGCATTTCTAGTGACTCAATCCATAGCATGACAATATTTAAATACCTGTTTATTTTCCTTGTAGTGTCCCGTTCCTGGGATTGACAAAAATGCCCTCTTGTCAGTTATGTGCCAATCAATAATAATTTCACTATCTCTGGTATTCTGGAAGTATTGATCTGAAACTACAAATTACCTGTCGTCAACGTCTCTGTTTGTACATTATGTCCCATTACCTTCTGATTTTATGAATCAGCGAGTTTCACCTTGAAATGTGTACAAATGGCGTACGGTATCTTTACGCTTCTTGGTACGAATACTCTGCAGCCTGAAAAAAAAGAAGAAATATTCAGTATGGCCAATTTTGAAAATAAATAATATAAAATACTGTTCTAACACAAATGAAAACCTATAGGAAGATGTGTATATGATAAAAAAACAATTAAAAAAGCAAATACAATAGATACAATTTTCAACCACGTAGAATGTACATTATTCAATGACGTCTAGAACATTATTCTAAAAATATATATATTCTACAACCACGTTTCCCACATGTAAGCCACCGATTGGAGATTTTTTGGCGTCCTCCTACAGGTGCGTCCCTTCAGGTACCTCTACGTGATCGATAAGCGTCTCTCCGGAAATGTTCACCGCTATTACGCTAATGAATAGAAAGGACACTGGTCACCTGAAATAAGTTGACATTTTGATGACTATTTTATATTCAATAAATAGTTTTTTCTACCGGGACTTCTTCTTTTTTGCCCCCAAAGAGACTTTTTTTTGGTTTTTTATTTTTGCTAAATCCCTTTGTGTCAAAATACCTCCAGTGCAGAAAGCTTTGGATCCGCTTCCCGGAATATTGACGTCACAGCGGAGAGTTACATAACGACCATGTGGTGGTACCTGAAAGAGGATACCAAAGATCTCCAATCAGTGGAAATATAATAGGAAATTATATATATATATATATATTTTAGATAGTTTAAATTCCAGAAAATCAATGTTGAATACAGGCATACCCCGCATTAACCCCGCATTAACGTACGCAATGGGTCCGGAGCATGTATGTAAATTGAAAATGTACTTAAAGTGAAGCACTACCTTTTCCCACTTATCGATGCATGTACTGTACGGCAATCGTCATATACGTGCATAACTGATGTAAATAACGCATGTGTAACAGGCTCTATAGTCTCCCCGCTTGCGCACAGCTTCGGTGCAGGTAGGGAGCCGGTATTGCTGTTCAGGACGTGCTGACAGGCGCATGCGCGAGCTGCCGTTTGCCTATTGGCGATATGTCCTTACTAGCGAGTGTAAAGTGAGTCCTTAAAACGGGGTATGCCTGTACATTGTACATGATTGGGCATTGTATCTATTTTATTTCTTTTTTCTTTGTTTTTTATCATATGCCAAATTTTCTTTGGATGACTTATTTCAAATATCATTTTAGCATTATCATTATACTAGCTCAATGCTTCCATCTATTTCATGTTAGTTGTTAGTCGTGAATATTGTTTGCCTTCCCCTGTAAATAGAAATATAGGATAAGTATCTGAATGTAACATAGGGGACACACCGGGTATGTCTTTTTTAAACCTCCCCTACTATGTAACTATGTAATATCACAGGAGAAGTCCCGTCAGGATTAACATTGGTGTTGTTGCCTATCAACAAACCTCATCTTTCTACAAATATGAGCAAATTCAATTTTATGTATGTATAATTATATTTATGAAGAGCCAACAGTGTATGCACATCTTACAAAATTACAACACAAGGAGAATAAAGCATAAATTACAATTAAACAGCTGCTCATGTTTGGACACAAATTAAAATTAATAACACAATGTGTATTGTAAATAAAAATCAAGACCGTCCTGATCCAACTTTAAGGCAGATTCCCAAAAACTCTATTACATTTTATCTGAATATATATTGTCTCCTTTCAATAAAACTTTACAGTGAATCTTACTAGTAATGTCTTTATCCTTGGGGATAGATTGAAATACCTGATGTTTCAGTGCATGTGGTATGAACATTATAACAGGATGGGATATATGTGTTAGTATATGTTAATGTAATAGGTGTTACAGCTGCAGTGCTATCCCCAGTGCGAACATTTGTACACAACCTCTCTATAAGTGTTTTGTGCACATACATCTCTCACACTGGAATACTTTGTGTCTGTTACAGTGAAACCAGGGCAGTGTCCAACTGAAAAGTGTCCAGCACATCCACCTAATACAAAGTGCAAGAAGGACAGTGATTGTACTGGGAAGAAGAAGTGCTGTAAGTCCTGTGGGAACAAGTGTGTGGACCCAGAAACAGGTAACTGAACAATGTCACGTTTCTGGTTGGTGTATGAAGTGGGATCAACAATCCTAACAATTATTTGGTAATAAAAATGCATTTCTGACTCAGGTCACTATTTTTAACACGTTATCACACACCGGTAGTATTACTCTATTATACTGTGGGGTTACATATTTTAATTTGATTTTGCCAAAATAAAGTCAGAAGTGGCTATTGCCCTTAAAATAATGACCTCGTTTTAATCCATTAAACATACCTCTGCTCACTTTGGTGCTGAACCTTTACCCTCTTTTGTCCTGCATTAGTAATTACATGTCACCAGAGTAGGATGGTCCATGGCCCTGTGATCCCACAGACATTCTGGCTCTGAAATTAAGCCGGAGCTCCCATAATATTTCCTCAGCTTCCTCAAAGTTTTGGAATGTGTACAAATGGCGTACGGTATCTTTACGCTTCTTGGTACGAATACTCTGCAGCCTGAAAAAAAGAAGAAATATACAGTATGGCCAATTTTGAAAATAAATAATATAAAATACTGTTCTAACACAAATGAAAACCTATAGAAAGATGTGTATATGATAAAAAAACAATTAAAAAAGCAAATACAATAGATACAATTTTCAACCACGTAGAATGTACATTATTCAATGACGTCTAGAACATTATTCTAAAAATATATATATTCTACATTCACGTTTCCCACATGTAAGTCACCGATTGGAGATTTTTGGCGTCCTCCTACAGGTGTGTCCCTTCAGGTACCTCTACATGATCGATAAGCGTCTCACCGGAAAAGTTCACCGCTATTACGCCAATGAGTAGAAAGGACACTGGCCACCTGAAATAAGTTGACATTTTCATGACTATTTTATATTCAACAAATTGTTTTTTCTACCGGGACTTCTTCTTTTTTTCCCCCAAAGAGATAATTTTTATTTTTTTATTTTTGCTAAATCCCATTGTGGGAAAATACCTCCAGTGCAGAAAGCTTTGAATCCGCTTCCCGGAATATTGACGTCACAGCGGAGAGTTACATAACGACCATGTGGTGGTACCTGAAAGAGGATACCAAAGATCTCCAATTAGTGGAAATATAATATAATAGGAGGTTATATATATATATTTTAGATAGTTCAAATTCCAGAAAATCAATGTTGAATACAGTACATTGTACATGATTGGGCATTGTATCTATTTTATTTCTTTTTTCTTTGTTTTTTATCATATGCCAAATTTTCTTTGGATGACTTATTTCAAATATCATTTTAGCATTATCATTATACTAGCTCAATGCTTCCATCTATTTCATGTTAGTTGTTAGTCATGATATTGTTTGCCTTCCCCTGTAAATAGAAATATAGGATAAGTATCTGTCGTCTGAATTTAACATACGAGACACACCGGGTATGTCTTTTTTAAACCTCCCCTACTATGTAATAACACAGGAGAAGTCCCGTCAGGATTAACATTGGTATTGTTGCCTATAAACAAACCTCATCTTTCTATAAATATGAGCAAATTCAATTGTATGTACAGTATGTATAATTATATTTATGTAGAGCCAACAGTGTATGTACATCTTACATAATTACAACACAAGGAGAATAAAGTACAAATTACAATTAAACAGCTGCTCGTGTTTGGACACAAATTAAAATGAATATGACAATGTGTATTGTAAATAAAAATCAAGACCGTCCTGATCCAACTTTAAGGCAGATTCCCACAAACTCTATTACATTTTATCTGAATATATATTGTCTCCTTTCAATAAAACCTCTCAGGTAATCTTATTAGTGATGTCTTTATCCTTGGGGATAGAATGAAATACCTGATGTTGTTCCAGTGCATGTGGTATGACATTATAACAGGATGGGATATATGTGTTAGTACTGTATATATTATGTAATAGGTGTTACAGCTGCAGAGCTACTCCCAGTGCATGTCCTCTCTAGAAGTGTTCTGTGCACATACATCTCTCACACTGTATACTGGATTACTTTGTGTCTGTTACAGTGAAACCAGGGCAGTGTCCAGCTACAAAGTGTCCAGCACATCTGCCTAATACAAAGTGCCAGAAGGACAGTGAGTGTGCTGGGAAGAAGAAGTGCTGTAAATCCTGTGGGAACAAGTGTGTGGACCCAGAAACAGGTAACTGAACAATGTCACGTTTCTGGTTGGTGTATGAAGTGGGATCAACCATCCTAAGAATTATTTGGTAATAAAAATGCATTTCTGACTCAGGTCACTATTGTTAACACTTCATCACACACAGATAGTATTACTCTATTATACTGTGGGGTTACATATTTTAATTTGATTTTGCCAAAATAAAGTCAGAAGTGGCTATTGCCCTTAAATTAATGACCTAGTTTTAAGCCATTAAACATATCTCTGCTCACTTTGGTGCTGAACCTTTACCCTCTTTTGTCCTGCATTAGGCCTCGGGCATGGTCAGCGCTTGGGCGCTGATCCGTGCGGAGGTGTGCTGCTGCTTGGCACTGAGCCCCTGCAGCCGCAATGAGAGCAGCTTTAGCAGGGGCTCGCGAACGCTTCTGCACGCCTGCGGAAGCGTGTGTCTTAAGAAATCTTTAGTTTTTGAGCTCGCCGGAGCGCAGGGCCGGTCACGTGAGCGGTTTGCCCAATGAGGGCGAACTAGCTGCGTGACGTCACTGGCCCGCCCCCCGACACACCCACGGATGGCGTGCGCTCTAAGGCCAGGGAAAGCACCCGCTTTCCCTCAGCCTCAGCGTGCCTCCACACGGCTTCAGTCTCTATGGACTAAGCCTTAGTCATTACATGTCACCAGAGTAGGATGGTCCATGGCCCTGTGATCCCACAGAAATTCTGCCTCTGAGATTAAGCTTGAGCTCCCATAATATTTCCTCAGCTTCCTCAAAGTTTTGGGAATACACTTACAGTCTGGAACATTCACTTGAGATATTGTCTGTCCCTCTCTGCAGAGCACGCAGGGTTCTGCCCTGTTATTTTGGAGCAGTTACCCTGTGCCGCAGTCCTTGGCGCTCCCCTCTGCAGCACGGATTCTCAGTGTCCGCGTAACCAGAAGTGCTGTGTGTCTGCTAACAAGATGCAGTGTGTGCCGGCATTGGAAGGTAACACTTGTAACGATTGCAAAGTCTGGGTGTGAACATGTCTTTCTCAGGAGGTAGAGGGGGATTGGTAATATTTGCTGTATCTCTCACATACTGTATGTACTGGGATCTCTGGATATATATATCTATCTTATTTATTGCTCTTCAAGGCATCTCAGATAGTACAAAGCCACCGTACTGTATACATGTAGATGTGAAAGACTGACTGAGATGGGAACATACAACACAATCCTCTCTGTCTCTCTTCCAATCCCATATGTGAGAGCTGCAATAAGGCGCCCGGCCATGTAACAGCATCTCTAGCACTTGTAGTCTCAGCATTAAACACCCAGCTACCTGTCTATCTGTCTATCTATTGATATACAGATTCTGCTTGGTTTGCATTTAAGTAAGTGACATAACAATGATATAAAAACTCTGGCTTTAGTCCCATACTGTACATCCTCTTCCCACAGCGATTCTGACAGACGTTGCAGTCTGACGTTGTTTAATATTACAGAAAAGCCTGGTGCTTGTCCCATACCAGTGACAAGATGTGCCCAACCCCCCTTCCCGCCTCCCCCGCCCATGTGCGAGAGTGACAGCCAGTGCCCCGGGATAAAGAAGTGCTGCACCCCGGGGTGTGAGCCGGTGTGCACAGACCCCATCACAGGTAAATGGACGCCGCAAGCGCAGTGACAACCACATAGTTATTGTGACGTTCATGAAAATGTATCACACATTCAATAAGTTATGGAGAGAAAAAAAGTGACAAAATCTCTCCGCCGTACCGTGTGCAGCAAATAAACACGTCACGTGTGAGCACATTCACATGTGTCAGACAGGTCTGCAAACCTGCTTTCCCCCACCATCTCTTAGCATGCAGGGCTTCCACTGCAGCAAGGGATTCTGGGAAATAACATGCATATGGGCACACATTGTCACTTTTCGCTTGAAATCCATTAGAACATGGACCCCTATAAACTTATGTCTACCGTATGAGACAGCTTTTCAGTACACCCTGGGTTATAGCCAGCAAACTTGCTCACAGAAAGCTGATTCAATCTTTCCAGTCTCATCAGGTAATGGTTGAGATGGTTATACTGGTGAGAACCAAAACTGTTTACATCCCCCAGCCTAGAAGAAAGGAGGGGCTAGGGTATGATTGAAATTTCCAGTATAACCAACCCCACACTGAGGAGACCCATAAAGTTCGAATCAGGTGTCTGTGGGTGGTTTTGCTGGCTATGCATCTTAACCCGGGCTGTGCTCAAAGCTGTGAGATGCAGCAAGCAAAAGCTTATAGGGGACCATGTTAAATGGTTTTGAAGCAAATAGTGGCACTGTGTGCTCATTTGCATGTCATTTCCCAGAATCCCTTGCTGCAGTGGAAGTGCTGTGTGCTGACTGAAAATAGTGAAAGGCAGGGTTGTAGTTAGCTGGCAAGGCAGGGTGCTAAAGGGTTAATGCCCCACACTGGAGAGCTTTGAGTCCAGTAAATGCAGGACATGTCCACTGGCACCCTGCTTTGCCAGCTAACTCCACTGCTACTTACATAGCCTATATAGTGTTGATATATACCTTATAGGTTCAGACCCTTTCTGTTTCCCTGTTACTCACTTAGGGTTAGTCGGTCTGAGTCCTGTGCCTCACTGCTTTGTGCATAAACCCCTTAGACTTTTAAAACTCCTCACAACCTTATCTATAGTTGGAGCACCTCAGAACCCCTATACCAGGTTCTGGGTGATCTGGGCAATAACTGGGCACCCCCTTTTAACCTAGGGACCCTTTGACTGTTCCAGGGACACCTCACATCCCTATGATCCACTTACCTTTCTACAGCCTACCTTCATTCTGTTGGGACATTCAGTGATAGCTTGTCACTGTGTCTCCCAGGGACATTGTTGCAGGGTTTAAGGAAGTAGCAGGTTACTACGGTCTACCTGGGAACGGGCCTGTAGAAGGGGTTCCTATACCCCGATACGTGACGTTGCCCCCCTGGCCCTGGACTTTTAACTCCCCGTGTTTTCCCTTTTCTTTCCCTCTCCCCTCTCCCTTGTCCCCTTCCCTGTCCTTGTCCCTGCCCTGGCACATAGTGCTTTCTTTTTTGGTCTTTGTTTGAACATTTTTTGCATCATTTTGAACCACTAAATACTTACATTTGGCTGATCCAGTTACTATCTGTTCTTTCCGTTTCAGTGCTGGGAACATTTGTGTTTTATTAATAAACTCTTGTTTTGGGGGAGCTGTAATAGTTGGAGTTATTTGTAGAAGTACAGTACCAAATTCGGCATTTCTGTGTCCCTCGTGAGGAAACACTTAGGTTTTCGGGGGTGTGAGCTGCGCTGGCTGATGACATGTGATAAATTGAACAAAGTTGATGCACAAGCTCCTTACAATTCACTCAGCTCCACACGCAATATTACAAATTGTTATACAGCCAAGAACACTTCTCATGGGATGAATATAAGGGACCCCAATGTGATATACAGTATCTTTGTATACACAGACAGTGTTAAATAAAAGCAACAAGTGTACAGTATATGACTAACGTGCCAATGTTAGTCAATTGGTGGTTACAATAGAATGCGAGAGTGAAGTTTCACTGCAAGATGTGTGCAGATAGCAGAATCTCAGTGGGATGTGTCACAATATGGGGAGGATCACTGAGCTCTGATAAGGATGTGGGAGAGGATCACTGAGCTCTGATAAGGATGTGGGAGAGGATCACTGAGCTCTGATAAGGATGTGGGAGAGGATCACTCAGCTCTGATAAGGATGTGGGAGAGGATCACTGAGCTCTGATAAGGATGTGGGAGAGGATCACTGAGCTCTGATAAGGATGTGGGAGAGGATCACTCAGCTCTGATAAGGATGTGGGAGAGGATCACTGAGCTCTGATAAGGATGTGGGAGAGGATCACTGAGCTCTGATAAGGATGTGGGCGAGGATCACTAAGCTCTGATAAGGATATGGGAGAGGATCACTCAGCTCTGATAAGGATGTGGGAGAGGATCACTCAGCTCTGATAAGGATGTGGGAGAGGATCACTCAGCTCTGATAAGGATAAGGGAGAGGATCACTCAGCTCTGATAAGGATGTGGGAGAGGATCACTCAGCTCTGATAAGGATGTGGGAGAGGATCACTGAGCTCTGATAAGGATATGGGAGAGGATCACTGAGCTCTGATAAAGATGTGGGAGAGATCACTGAGCTCTGATAAGGATATGGGAGAGATCACTGAGCTCTGATAAGGATATGGGGGAGGATCACTGAGCTCTGATAAGGATATGGGGGAGGATCACTGAGCTCTGATAAGGATATGGGGGAGGATCACTGAGCTCTGATAAGGATGTGGGGGAGGATCACTGAGCTCTGACAAGGATATGGGGGAGGATAACTGAGCTCTGATAAGGATATGGGGGAGGATCACTGAGCTCTGATAAGGATATGGGGGAGGATCACTGAGCTCTGATAAGGATGTGGGGGAGGATCACTGAGCTCTGATAAGGATATGGGGGAGGATCACTGAGCTCTGATAAGGATATGGGGGAGGATCACTGAGCTCTGATAAGGATGTGGGAGAGGATCACTCAGCTCTGATAAGGATGTGGGAGAGGATCACTGAGCTCTGATAAGGATGTGGGGGAGGATCACTGAGCGCTGATAAGGATATGGGGGAGGATCACTGAGCTCTGATAAGGATGTGGTAGAGGATCACTCAGCTCTGATAAGGATGTGGGAGAGGATCACTGAGCTCTGATAAGGATGTGGGGGAGGATCACTGAGCTCTGATAAGGATGTGGGAGAGGATCACTGAGCTCTGATAAGGATATGGGGGAGGATCACTGAGCTCTGATAAGGATATGGGGGAGGATCACTGAGCTCCGATAAGGATGTGGGGGAGGATCACTGAGCTCTGATAAGGATATGGGGGAGGATCACTGAGCTCTGATAAGGATGTGGGAGAGGATCACTCAGCTCTGATAAGGATGTGGGGGAGGATCACTGAGCGCTGATAAGAATGTGGGAGAGGATCACTGAGCTCTGATAAGGATGTGGGAGAGGATCACTGAGCTCTTATAAGGATATGGGAGAGGATCACTGAGCTCTGATAAGGATATGGGAGAGGATCACTGAGCTCTGATAAGGATATGGGAGAGGATCACTGAGCTCTGATAAGGATATGGGAGAGGATCATTGAACTCTGATAAGGATATGGGGGAGGATCACTGAGCTCTGATAAGGATGTGGGAGAGGATCACTGAGCTCTGATAAGGAAGTGGGAGAGGATCACTGAACTCTGATAAGGAAGTGGGAGAGGATCACTAAGCTCTGATAAGGATGTGAGAGAGGATCACTGAGCTCTGATAAGGATATGGGAGAGGATCACTGAGCTCTGATAAGGATATGGGGGAGGATCACTGAGCTCTGATAAGGATGTGGGAGAGGATCACTGAGCTCTGATAAGGATATGGGGGAGGATCACTGAGCTCTGATAAGGATATGGGAGAGGATCACTGAGCTCTGATAAGGATATGGGAGAGGATCACTGAGCTCTGATAAGGATATGGGAGAGGATCACTGAGCTCTGATAAGGATATGGGAGAGGATCACTGCGCTCTGATAAGGATGTGGGAGAGGATCACTGAGCTCTGATAAGGATATGGGAGAGGATCACTGAGCTCTGATAAGGATGTGGGAGAGGATCACTGAGCTCTGATAAGGATATGGGAGAGGATCACTGAGCTCTGATAAGGATATGGGAGAGGATCACTGAGCTCTGATAAGGATATGGGCTCAATACCGTTGAGTTATTTACAACTCAAGATAAGCAGGAATTTAATGACATAAAATAACACTGTATGTTTCTACAGACCCTATTTTAAAGAAACCTAATGAAATCGCAACCGGAACCCCCACCAAAACCACCGCCCCCACCAAAACCACCGCCCCCACCAAAACCCCCACCAGACCCAACAGAGACAAGTGAGGAACATGCTACACAACGCAGCCCGTTCCCATGGAAGTGACGTAATTAGCGGAAGCCTCCGAAGGTCGGAGTCCCTGATGGGATCTGATAGCGGCGGTGGGAAACCCCAGCAGGGAATACAAGTAACCCCCTTTCCCTGTCAGAGAGGCCTGTGACACAGTGTAACGCAGCGCATTGCAGGCCCCTCGTGCAGGAAATGGGAGTATCCTTGTGTTACATTACTTCCTGGATATTATTTTGGTTTGTTTCTCAGCCTGTGGGGTCATTGCTTGGGGATTGGTATCTGTTCTGCGCATATTACTCTGTCTGTAGATGCGGCTGCATTTAATAAAGACACTTTGTAATCACTCAGATTTGTTTTATTTCCTGTTGGGAGTTGTCACCTCAGACCCGATGGATGATGCAGAATAATGGAGAAAATTATGCCCTCATTTATTTTATAATAAAGAAAAGCAGAAAGAAGACTCTCCTTGATTAGTTCTATTTCATTTGTGGCACAAGGTAGTGAGATATATATATATATATATATATATATATATATATATATATATATATATATATATATATATATATATATATATATAGTTACATAGTTACATTGTAGATGAGGTTGAAAAAAGACTTCCGTCCATCAAGTTCAACCTATGCTAAATTTAGACAACAGATACTTTTTCCTATATCTATACTTATTGATCCAGAGGAAGGCAAAAAATTACCCCATTAAGGGGAAAAATTATTTCCTTCCTGACTCCAAGGATTAATCCCTGGATCAACATCCTTCCCATGTATACTTATTTGGTATATCCCTGTATACCTTTCCCATCTAAAAAGATGTCCAACCTTTTTTTGAACAAATATATTGTATCTGCCATCAGTCTCCATGGGCAATGAATTCCACATTTTAACTGCCCTTACGGTAAAGAACCCTTTCCTTTGTTGCTGGTGAAATCTTCTTTCCTCCAGCCTTAAGGGATGGCCCTGAGTCCTTTGTACTGCCCGTGGGATGAATAGTTCTTTTGAAAGCTCCTTGCATTGTCCCTGAATATATTTGTATATAGTAATCATATCCCCTCTTAGACGCCTCTTTTCTAATGTAAATAAATCTAATTTAGCTAGCCTCTCCTCATAAGTTGGAATGTCCATCCCCTTTATTAATTTGGTTGCTCTTCTCTGCACTCTCTCTAGTTCCATAATGTATTTTCTTAGGATTGGTGCCAAAAATTGTACTCCATATTCAAGGTGTGGTTTTACTTTGTAAAGGGGCATAATTATGTTTACTTCCCTTCCATCCATTGCCCGTTTGATGCAAGATAAGATCTTGTTTGCCTTTGCAGCTACTGCATGACATTGGGCACTAATACTAAGCCTGCTGTCTACAAGCTCTCCTAAATCCTTCTCCATCAAGGATTCCCCCAATATATCTCCATTTAATTTGTAAGTCGCCTTTTTATTCTTGTATCCCAAATGCATAACCTTACAATTATCTGTATTAAACTTCATCTGCCATTTACCTGCCCACGTTTCCAGTCTCTCCAAGTCCTTCTGAAGAGAAATTACATCCTGCTCTGATTCTATTACCTTACACAATTTAGTATCATCAGCAAAGATGGAGACTTTGCTCTCGATCCCAACCTCAAGGTCATTAATAAACAAGTTAAAAAGCAGGGGTCCCAGTACCGATCCCTGAGGTACTCCACTCACGACTTTAGCCCAACCTGAAAAAGTTCCATTTATGACAACCCTCTGTTGTCTGTCCTTTAACCAGTTTCAATCCAGGTGCATATATTATTACTGAGTCCAACTTTCTTTATTTTGTACACCAACCTCTTGTGTGAAACCGTATCAAAAGCCTTTGCAAAATCTAAGTAGACCACATCAACTACATTACCCTGGTCTAGATTCTTACTTACCTCCTCAAAGAAACAAATAAGGTTAGTTTGGCATGATCTATCCTTCATAAATCCATGCTGACTATTACTAATAATTTGGTTTTCCATTAGGTATTCCTGGATATTATCCTGTATTAAACCTTCTAGTAGTTTCCCTACTATTGAAGTCAGGCTTACAGGTCTATAATTTCCGGTTGTGATCTAGCTCCCTTTTTAAATATAGGCACCACATCTGCTTTACGCCAATCTTGTGGTACTGAGCCTGTGTAAATTGAGTAGTTGAATATTAAATATAATGGTTTTGCTATTACTAAGCTTAACACCTTGAGAACTCTTGGATGTATGCCATCGGGGCTAGGTGCCTTATTAACTTTATTTTTTTCAAGTCGCTTATGAACTTCTTCCTCAGTTAACCAATTGTTCATTAATATGGAGGTTGTGGCTTCCTCCTGCGGCACTACTATTGAACTTGATTCTTCCCTGGTAAACACAGAGGCAAAGAATGTGTTTAATACCTCAGCTTTTTCCTTATCTCCAATAATCTGCCTACCCATCTCACACTGAAATGGTCCTATATCTTCTTTTCTTATTTTTTTGTTATTAAGGTACTTAAAGAATTTTTTAGGGTTGTCCTTACTTTCTATTGCAATCCTTTTTTCATTATCCATTTTTGCTAATTTGATTGCCCTTTTGCAATTTTTGTTACATTCCTTATAATTCTGATACGATGTCTCTGTCCCTTCTGACTTAAAGAATCTAAACGCCTTCCTCTTCTTGTCCATTTCGTCCCCTACCTGTTTATTTAGCCACATTGGTTTTAACTTATTTCTTTTATACTTATTACCCAAGGGTATACACTGATAAGTGTGCTTTTCTAACAATGTTTTAAAGATTGCCCATTTATCTTCTACATTTTTCCCTGCAAAGACATCATCCCATTGTATTACTACTAGATTAGACCGTTTTTAAAATCTGCCTTTCCAAAGTTGAAGGTCTTTGTTGTACCCAAGTAATCTGTTTTTTGATAATTTATTTCAAATGAGACCATGTTATGATCACTGTTACCCAAATGTTCCAGGACTTGAATATTTGTTATTACTTCTACTTTGTTTGATATGACCAAATCCAGAACTGCCCCTATCCTGGTTGGTTCCTCAATAATTTGGGTCATATAATTGTCTTTAAGCACCCCCAAAAACCTGTTCCCTTTTGTTGTAACGCTAATCTCATTGCCCCAGTCTATGTCTGGATAATTAAAATCCCCCATTATGCAAACATGACCCAGTTTTGATGCCTTCTCCATTTGCAAAAGTGTTTTAGCTTCCTCAATCTCACAGATATTTGGTGGTTTATAGCATATTCCCACAAACATTTTCTTTATACTTTTACCTCCACTGCTCATTTCTATCCACATGGTCTCTACATTTTCATCATTCCCTTCACAGACATCATCCCTTATAATAGGTTTTAGATCCGGTTTAACATATAAACATTCTCCGCCTCCCCTTCTATTTGTTCGATCCTTCTGAAAAAGGGAATGACCCTCTAAATTAACTGCCCAGTCATGAGTTTCATCCCACCATGTTTCAGTAATGCCTATGATATCATACTGCTCCCTTGTAGCCATTAATTCAAGCTCCCCCATTTTATCTGTCAGGCTTCTTGCATTAGCAAGCATGCATTTCAGGTTTTTTTCAGCCTGTACTATTATCTTATCTGCTCCTTCCTTTCTGCTCCCTCTTGGTTTAGTCTTTAGAAGTTTTCAAGTATTATCTGTATTTACTATGGGTGTCTCACTGCTTGTCAAACTCGCACTTGCCCCCATTCTACCTCCATACCACCTTGTATCCTCATCTATTCCATTTAGTTCATTATCTGTTTCATTCCCCTCCCCCCTCCATCCTAGTTTAAAATCTCCTCCAACCTTTTTAGCATTCTCCCCCCTAGCACAGAAGATCCCTCTTCATTGAGGTGCAATCCACCCCTAGAATATAGATGGCACCTCTCAGAAAAGGAGTCCCAGTGCTCTAAAAACCCAAACCCCTCCTTCCTGCACCACTTTCTTAGCCATGCATTAACCTCCCTGATCTCTGACAGTCTCCCTGCGGTAGCGCATGGCAGAAAATACTACCTTGGAGGTCCTTGCCTTAAGCTTTTGGCCTAGATCCCTGTAATCATTTTTTAGGACCCTCCATCTTTCTCTAATTTTGTCATTGGTGCCTACATGTACCAAGACCGCCGGGTCAATCCCAGCCCCCCCAAAAATCTGTCTACCCGATCCGTAATGTGCCGAACCCGAGCACCCGGGAGACAACAAACTGTTCGGTTCATGCGGTTTTGGCAAAAGATTGCCCTATCCACCTTCCTAATAATGGAGTCCCCTACCACCACAATCTTTCTTTGTATCTGAGCATCCTGAGTCCCCACTGTGCTGGAGAAACTATTCCCCTGGCTGCTAAAGGAATTAGTCTCCCCCAGCCTTGCCATTTCTGCCCCAATATTCCCAATATCTTCACTCAACATGGCAAATCTATTGGGATGTGTCAGCTCAGAAATGACCTGCCTCTCCCTATTGCCCCTGCTTCCCCTTCTAACTGTCACCCAGCTACCTACCTGCTCCTCACTAACAGCAACCAAGCTACCTACCTGCTCCTCACTAACAGCGCCACCATCTGCACCACTAGTCGAAGCAAGGGCCTGCTCAGTGAGCTCTAATTCCCTTTCAAGATTACAAATGTCCCTCAATATTGCAAGTTGCCTCTTAAGATCAGCAATCTCTGACTCTAAAGAGACCACCCGCTCACACTTTTGCCCCTTGGAACAGCTGCTCCAAGTGCACATACATGTGGCAAGATGTGCATTGAGTGGCATTTTCAATCCTGCTCATTCTAGCAACTATGAAGTTTAGAAGTACTAACAGTAAACTGTACTTCAATAAACTATACCTTGTTCAAACTGCTTCTGGTTCTAACTGCATACACTTTAACCAACCAGCACTTGAAATCAACCTCACATATTAGTCAGTACACGCAAGCTCAGGAATCGTTAGAAGCCTCTGTTTAAATAGGGACACCCACCAGGTGTGTTAGGTTATCAATTAACTAACCCCACCCACTGCAAGTGTGTTAGGCCAACCAATTAACCAACCACACCCACTCTGCCTCAGGCAGGAGAAAGGGAAAAAAAGTTACAGGCTTCAAATTACAGCACACTTTAAAAATAGATTAACCCACTGCACACTCCCAAAAAACAGCCACCCCTGCTAGTATACCCAGTACTTCCCTTTCCTTCTGGTTCTAACTGCACACACTTTAAACAACCAGCACTTGAAATCAACCACACATATCAGTCAGTACACATATATATATAGCCATGCCATCTGAGGCTACTAGTCTGCTTCCCTCCTGGCCGTAAGCCCTGGTACCATCAGGTTGCCAGTAGTTGATATGGAGTTTCCCCCTCCGAGGAGCTGCACTTGAGTGACAGCGGGCGGTGCTGACATCAGGCCTGGGCATGACCAATCATGAGCCAGTCCTGGTGCCCTCCTTCTGTCTGTACTTAAGGGCAGGTATCGCCCACATTTAGCACTGCCTTCACCCACTTGATGAAGGCAGGTCACACAATGGGGAGCCTGAGATTGGGGCCTTCACTAGTCCTCTTCCCCTTGGGGTAGAGTGATTGTGGACCATACCTCTGCCTCTGCTAGGGAGGCAGGAAAGAGCTAGGATGGCTGTGGGTGCCCTTTGCCTGTAGTGATGGTCCAAGGACCACCCATCAGTGGTAGCTGATAGTTCTGCCCGATGCAGTCTCTGCCTTGTTCCTGTATTATACAGAGTGACAATAAACCATTCCTGATGTTATAATTCCTGTCTGGTGCATGACCTTACAGGGGGAGAGGTAATAGTTCTGCTGTGGGAAATCACCTTCAGTTCCAGGAGCCTACGACAGATGGAGGCGATGCACTGCTAAGGAGATATGTGTGGTATGAACCCCAGAAGCCTACAATGTTGTGTCCCAACTACCACCGGCGGACGACTCAGCCCTCCTGTAACCAGCAGGTATCATGCACCGTTATGCAATCACGTGACGCGGGACATTTACATGCATAGGAGTTACCGGCTTCCCATAACGGGGCCTGTATTTTGGGAAGCAGAGGGTCCCCGGACCACATATCAACAAGGTTCTGCTCTAGGGACCTTCTTCTCATTTTCACTAGTCATAACATTTAAATTTAAATATGTAGAAATCACCAATACACAACCCAACCCCTTGTGCCCCCACATAAAACCATTATTTATTTTTTTTGCACACAGGATTAATTACACAGCCAGCAGGGGTCCCCGTGGGTGTCTGTGGGGCCCATGGTGTACCCCGGAGGTTTCCCTCATGTGTCTGGGGCCCTCGGGTTGTCCCTGCGAGTGTCCGTGGGCCTCCAGGTGGTCCCTGCAGGTGACCTTGGCAACAACGGGGTCCACACGTAGTCCCCATTGGTGTCTGGGGGTCCCCGGGTCAACCCCGCAGGTGTCTCGGGGCCCTCGGGTGTTTCCCACAGGTGTCTGTGGGCACTTGGGTTGTCCCTGCGGATGTCCGGGGGTCTCAATGGGGTCCCTGGCTGGTCCCTTAAGGTGTCCAGTGGTCCTCAGGTATTCCCCATGGGCATCTGGGTGTCATTGGGTGGTCCCCTTGTGTCCCTGCTGGCCTGCAGTACCATTTCTGTATTTAAAAAAAAATAAACATGGCCTACATTTCAATAAATACAACTCTGCCCCCCCTCCCCACCAAACTCAAACAGTACAGTAATGAGCAAAATAACTATTATCCAGATATGGATAATAGATTATTTGCCCATTATTAAACACAACATTAGCCAGGCAGCATAAATAAAGTAAATAAAAAAATTTCTACTTACCCCTGTCAACATGAAGGGCATCCTCGTCAGCATACTGCAGGGCCGTGTCCTCCATTGCAAGAAAGAATATATAAACAATACAATCTAATGGCCCCTAGCTCCTTAATCACCTTAGTGGTTATTAACCGCTATAGTAATTAAGAGGTTAACCCACCCTGCCATGCTACCCAACTGGGAGGCCTAACCACCCACTACAGACCCACTATACCCACCCTGTACCCACTGATTGCCATAGTAGTACATCATACCCATATAATATGGGCATGATTAGCTACTATATCAGTCAATGGTCACCCTAATACCAAAGCATGAATGTCCAAAATACTGAAGAATAAAACCTATACAACAAGCACCTAAACCCCCAAAACAAAAATGTTACGCAATAGGCAACCAATCTTGTGCCTAAATAAAACCACTAGCCAATCAGTTAAACTAATAAAACCACTGGACAATCAATTAAATAAATAGAAACACTAACCAACCAATTAGAAAAATCACACCACTAGTAAAATAATTCATTTAATACCTAAAAGCAGTAACGTCTACATCAATTAATTAATACAACCACTAGACAACACCAATTTAAACCATTAGCCAACAAAATACATTATTAACTAAAAACACAAAAAAATCTGGAAAAAAAATTCAAGGCATCATAATTGAAAACAATTTATCTAAACAATAAAAATACATAGAAAATATAACAGTCAAAAGAATAAAATCATTTGCCAAAAAATGTATTGGCTATTACTGTATTCAGCTGTACCCTTAACAGGCACAGATTAATACATGAGCAGTCAATGGGCATTTAAAAACACAAAAAAAATCCAATCAAAAAACCTATAAAAATAAAAGTACATACATTCAATATTTATCTTACCTATAGAAGTGTTTGCCCTCCGAATCCCGGTGAATCGGGAAGCTCCCGTCCGGCGACATCACAAAACACAATCCAACGGCATTCACGGTGTAGATCAGGAACAGATAACCAAATTCTTCTTTCTTTAAAATCCCATCATCTTCTTCTTTCTTCATCTGTGATTATTTCTTTAATTTCTTTATCTTCTGTCTTTATCTTCTTTCTTCATCTGCTATTGCAATAACCCCATGTTAAATCCACAATGTTGACCCATCGTCTTCTTGAGCTCAAATGAGCCATCAAATCCTTAAATAAGGCATGTGACGTTACATTTGAGCGGAAAATGGTTCCCATGCTATGTGATTGGCTGTGAAAACCATGTGCCTTTTTTTTCTTATGTGACGTCATGAAGGGACTGAAGCTAGCCAATCAGAATGGTTGTGCATCATTTCCCTTTAACATGACGTCACCAAATCCAAAATGGCTGCCCTCACAGGGTACTTCAGCCAATCAGATTGTGAGAACTAAATCCTCAATCTGATTGGTTGTAGTAGACCATGTGACTCCCTTTGGATGATGTCACATCCTTTCCCCCAAATTACTCGGTCACATGGTCTACTACAATCAATACCCAAGTGGGGCCCCGAGACACTCAGGGGGACCACCCGAGGGCCCCTAGACACCCATAGGGAACCCCAGACACTCGCTGGGACAACCCATGGAACCCATTGGGGCCCATGGACATCCTTGGGGACACCTGGAGGGTGCCCCTGAGCCATATTGGGGAGTTTGAAATGTCAGCTCTGCAACCCAGTCATGGTATGTGCACTGTATTGTAATAAAGATATATGTCTGTGTTTTAATGTTCAGGAGGGCCAACCAGCGGAGATTCACAGGGCGTGAGTTTCAGGGATGTTTTTTCAGTAAAATGTGTCAGGGTGTGTTTGGGTACAAGGGAGCCAGACTTGCTGGTTACCCCAAAACATGTACCCAGGAATCCTATCAGATCCCTGGAGACATGAAGACACAGACCACCGGAAAAAATCCTCCCGATGAAGCAGTTAGCGGCTCACCACCAGATCTCCCTACTTCAGCACAGACAGAAAAGTAAGACCAGGCAGGGAGAAATCACATTCCAGTGTCTCCAGGTATATGCCCAAACCTCCAGAACCCAGAATAGGGGTTTGGAGTCTCTCCCACCAGGTATAAGGTGGCGAGAGTAAAAATGTTTCTACTGTAAGTCCAGCACTTAAATAATAAAAGCGGCTGTTTGCTAACATTTGTTAGGAAGCTCCTAGCGCTCTGAAATGTGAAAGGTAAGAACATTTAAAAATTTAAAACAATCATAACGTAATTTTTATAATTTTTTATAAAAATTGATGAATGAAAGTCAAATAGTGTATTAAACATAATAGGCATATTTGAGCTTTCATTCAGGACCCTCATTTATTGTAGCCCCCACTTAGTATCCGTGTAGTGACTCACTCTAAATGAGCTAAGGATGTGCAGCTCTGGACTTCTAAGGCATCCCACTGGCTTGATGCCACAATGTCTATAAAAGTCTGGAGTTGAAAGGGCTCAGTGTCCCTAACGGGTTAGGTGGGGAGGGGATACTCAAGTACCCCCATCCTAGTGTAAATCCCGGGCAGTTTGGCAAATGGTGGCCAGCCCAGACTTAGCATCACCAGGTAGAGGGGCTGGGTCTCAAAAACTAAGAAGAAAAGGTGCTACAGTATGTTTGCGCATGCCCTTAGCAGAATGAGAAGCCCCCTCTGCCATGTTTGTGAAGTATTGGCAACTCCGGGATAGGTGGGAAAAGTTATTCCCACAGAGAGATTTGCTGCACTGGTTAGGTATAGGGGTTTTGAACTCTATAAGAATTCCTGCAGCCCATCGAGAATCAGATTCATGCAAGAAACATCTTAAGATTCCTCAAGCTTCACAAGATTTCGTAAGATTCCAGGATTCCAAGCGCCATTACCATGGTGGCAGAACGAAGCAAGCAGCTCCGTCAGAGTACACAGCGGTTGTGACTGGCGCCACTGACCGGACAGTTCCAAGCCATTTCGTGAGTAACTCCCGCTCCTGGGAAATTACTCCTAAAGACTTTATTTTTCAACATTTAGGGCCTCATGCAGTAAGCGTCGATTATGTGAAATCGGCAATCTTACCGATTAGTCATGTTATTGGCGTTTTTTCCTCTCCGTATGCAGTAAGTGCCGAATACATTCAAAATCAACCCGAAAACAAATCCGCCCACTCTCACGATGATTAGCCGATCACACACAGGTGTATCGGCGTGCGTGGCGGGGTGCTGATAGGTTGCCCAATCACAAATCTTGCTGAATCAGGCGAAACAAGCATGTTTTGGATTGCGCGCCATATTTAAAGGCAACGTGTACTGCTATTCATTCTCTGTGTTGTTGGGAGTGAGAGAGAGAGAGACGCACAGAGCTGGCTGTTTGAACATTTGCATATTGACTGAGAGACTTGTTGTGTATTGGGTGAGCTTTGTCCATTGTTGTTTTGTTTACATCTTTGTCTTGTTTTATATGTGGAAGTGTTTCGTGTGATTGGCTGTACATTTCTTGTCTGTTTTTTGTGAGTGCTGGAAGTATGCCCGCAAAGCGTGGGAAGTGTGATGCTGGTGGGAGTGGGAGTGCTACTCGTGGGAGTACGCGTCGGAGTGAACGTACTGTTCAGGGGAGTGATGTTGCTGAGAGTGAGAGTGGTGTTGCAGGGAGTGGGAGTGCTGGTGCTGCGAGTGGTGTTGCTGGGAGTGGGAGTGCTGTTGCTGGGAGTGGGAGTGCTGTTGCTGGGAGTGGGAGTGCTGTTGCTGGGAGTGGGAGTGCTGGTGCTGGGAGTGGGAGTGCTGTTGCTGGGAGTGGGAGTGCTGGTGCTAGGAGTGGGAGTGCTGGTGCTGGGAGTGCTGCTGGTGGCGCAGTTGCTGATGGGGTGGATGGTGGTGGCGTGCTTGCTGGTGGGCAGCTTTTGGAGGCTCTTCCATTGGAAGAAGGAGAGTCCAGTCAGCACCAGCCAAGCTCTGACCCTAAACCTGCTCGGAAGAAACGTGTGGAGAAGCCACGTAATCCTCGCTTCAATGACCAGGAAAATACAGCTCTTGTCACTGGCATTCTGGAGCACTATGACAGTATATATGGACATTTACTAGGTAAGTGTACATTTACATTTATTATTCAAATACATGTGATCCTAGGTCATCTGAGTTTTGTTCATATGCAAATATGGCTTCACAATATCTTTCTATGTTAATTAGTCTGGAAACACAGCTTTTTATCATGCCTTACAAGGACAACTAAACACAGGCGGTCAATTTGCCATAACTGCATACAATATGAATGCAACCTTGCTTACATGTATAGGTTTAGTAGTGAATGCTCATGTGCTTCACATATTACACATAAAACAGCATGTTTGCTATCTCTTGGAACAGCTAGCAGTGTAGGAAACTGGTGCTTATATTATTATTCATTTACCTCATATATTTTATATGTTTTTCAAGGGCGGACAAGTTCAGCAAGCAGAAAAGAAATGTGGGACACAATAGTCATTGGTGTCAATGCGTGTGGGAATCATGTGAGGGACAAGCGGAATTGTCACAAGAGATTTGATGATATTAGGTCCAAATTGAAAAAGAAAATACAACACCAACGCGTGCATGCTACTGGCACTGGAGGTGGGCCCACACCACAACGTCTCATATTAAGTCCATTGGAGGAGCTGCTTCGGGCAAAATTACTTCCCGTCGTCGTGGAAGACTTACCTGGTGACCGTGATATAGGAATTTACCCCTCACAATTTCCACCAGGTGAGAAATATTACTGTACTAGGCGTGTCGTTGCTTACAGTTATTTTGCATAGTTACACTGCTTTTTATACTGTCTTCACAATATAAGCATACCTGCATCTATATATGTATATGTCTGATTCTGTATACATATATATCTCAAAATAGACATATATGTTGTAGTCCTACTAAAAGCAGTAACTAATATAGCACGTGCCATTGCGTGCTCATTTACATGTGAATTCCCAAAATGCATTGCTGCAGTGGAAGCAATTGATGGTGGGCGAAGATGGGGAACAACAGGGTAGTACACATGTGTAACACATGTTAATGAGAAATTATTACTAGCTACAGGTACAGAACAGAAATATGTAGAATATTATTGTGTATTTTATTTATTTTACTCCGACAAACATGACATTACTGCCTATTTTAAGCATGCATCAAATATATTGCATGCAACGGCCTACAAACATCACTTGCACTAACACATCTATAGTTGTTAATGAAAAGGTCCATTTTTGATTTAAGTCATATACAGACAGCATAATGAGGCACACGTATCATATTTTATGTCATTGTTTTCATAACTTAAAAACTGCACACGACTATTTAGCTAATCTACCATTGTGTTAAAGCAGCTGCAATTAATATCTCATCACAGCATACACTTCAACAGAGGGGGTGGGGTTCAGCACACACACTAATTACAGCCTCATTTTAGGGGCAACTTAGTTCACACCATTTTCACCTGTTTCAAGTAATTGAAAGGTGTGGCTGATTAGGCTTTTTGGGGAAGGGAAAACCGTTCTTACAACCTCACTAGCACAACTGAAGTTAATCACACTCATTTGAAAGCTTCACTTTAGCTACTAAATGCCCCAACAACTCATTACTTATCAAACCGTACGTCACACATTAGTTCACTCATATCTATAGTTGAACTACTATCAACGACACATTATCACACACTGCATGTGTTGTCTTGTTTAGTCACAGCCACATTCATGTGTGCCACATCTTATATTAATGTACCACACATATCCTCTACCAAAAACAACACTTTTTGCAATATGACCACCTTCATGATAACCATTGTGAATGGTCATCTCATGATAGTTATGTACATTATGATACTGATATCACTACACAACATATGATTTTTATGTAAAAATTTAATGTATTTTTCCTCATGCATTACTGCAGAACCATAGTATGTTGTATGTTAGGGAACTCAAAACTTCTAAGTACACAGGCATGTACATTGTTATTACAACTATTTATGTTCACTTTCACACACACATTTTGGGTTAAGGAAATGATGCTGTTGGATACTCATAAATACAGAACATACAATAACTGTTTGTTCAATATTTACACATGTAAATGTAAAACTTATGTTATTGTTATATATAGTTGCCCCTGAAGGACATGTGTCACCTGAGACTGAACAAGTGTCTTCACCTGGGTCAGCCAGCTCAACACACCTAGAAGGTGAGTGTATCAGTTGGTGGCCATATAATATGTGCTCTTCTATATGTTATGTTGTCATGTTCATTATTTGTTTTGCACATCTTCTTTAAATAGGATTACTTAGTGTCAGTGAAAATGAAGTGTAAGGCAACTTGTATTGTGTTAGTGATGTTAACTATCATGTAGGAGTTTTGAGTTTACAGCAAGTTTTCATTCACTCATATTTCATACTGAGTCCAAACATTATTCTTAAGTCAAGGTAGTTTTTAATGTGAGGTTATAAAACGTATGGAAACATGTTAGTTGTTACTTATGACACAGTACAATTACATAGTAACACAGCAGAGATTAACATGACATTTAATAATTTGTACATTTATTTGTAGAACATGATGAAGAGGATTATGATGATGATGATGATGACGCCACCGCCATACACACACAAATAGAAGCAAGTGACCATGAAGACGTTCCAATTGAAACTGTTTTACCGGCAAATCGTCCAGCAAATACGACATACGATGCAATTGTAGCTTCTGAGGGAAAAATTGTGGAAGCAGAAAATCGTCGCCATTCTGACTTCATGACAGTGCTGGAAAGGATGATTGCACTGCAGGAAGAAACAGTTTCACAATTGGCACATCTCCACAGAGTCTTCATTGAAGTGCCTAAACAGTTGCAAAAAATCAACACCTCATTCGAAGCATTAGTTGTTCAGCAAACACAAGCTAATTACTGGAGAATGACTAATGTACCACAATTCAACACCTCCCAGCCAGGATCTGTTCATGCAGGTCAGTTTTCACCACATTCATCTGATATTCATTCACCAGGCCCAAATGTTACCGGTCAAGTAGCAGACATTGCTGTGCAGGTTCCTGATGACATCCTACCGCTGCCATCTGTACAAATTCAGCAGCAGACACCTACAAAGGAGCCCACAAAAACAAAACACAAGCAGTTACTACTGACCAGTTTTTGGTCAAAAACAACAAAAGACACACATGAAACAGACCAACCATCACTTGTGCAGTGTCTACCAACTTGCTCACAGTCACTACCCAAAAGCCCTGTAGGTGAGTCACTGGCCAAAAGCCCTGTAGGTGAATCGCTGCCCAAAAGCCCTGTAGGTGAATCACTGCCCAAAAGCCCTGTAGGTGAATCACTGCCCAAAAGCCCTGTAGGTGAATCACTGCCCAAAAGCCCTGTAGGTGAGTCACTGGCCACAAGCCCCGTAGGTGAACAGTCACTGCCCAAAAGCCCTGTAGGTGAGTCACTGGCCACAAGCCCTGCCCGTGAAGTGCCAGAGGCCAGTCAAAGTGGCTCTGTTGTGCCTAAAGTTGGTGGCAAAAGAAAAAGGAAAATTCAAGAGACAACAAGCAGGCCTGTTACTCGCTCGCAAAAGGAACAAAAAAAATAAATGTTATAATTCAGAAAATATGTCTTTGGCCTTGTTTTGTTGACTTCAGATTATCGAATTACTATTGTATGTATGCTGAAGACTGTGTTGTTTCCAAACTTTCAAGTATGTTCTTGTACACGTGAAGTTTTGGAAATGTGAACACTCCTAATTAATGAATAGTGTTATAAATATTTATGTTTTAATCGTCTGTTCAGTAATGGTCCACCAGGAGCCAGTTGCTAAGTTTAGAGAAGCTGCCATTGACTTAGCAGCAAAACATTGCATTTGGGTGTGTTAATTGATGTAATCATTGCATGTGCATATTATTTTCATGCAATTATAAAAGCACCTATTTAACTGCAAACATCTTTCTTGTACGTGTACAGCAGGATTTTGTGTTAAATATTACTTACCTTTGCTGGCCATTGTAATATTGTCCTTTAATCATTTATGTGTTCTTGTTTCAAGAACATCTCTGAATTGATACTAATATATATGTAGTATGTATTGATATATGCACACACACACACACAGACACACACTGTGTGTGTGTGTGTGTGTGTGTGTATATATATAGTGCTATCTAAACTGGTATAGATGTATTTACAAAAAACATACACTTCATGCTTCCTTGTGAAAACACAGTATTTTTATAATACAGGCCTAATGTTTGACAACTATACTAAGTGTGAGCCTCTAACACTATTGGGCGCAAACAAATGTTTATTACTTAATTCACTCATGTTTATCACCATTTAAATAGGTTTCATACAAGGCCTACTTACTGCCATCAATATGTTGTGTGTACTCCAGCAATATTTAAAAAAAAAAAAAAAATATTACTTTTTATATATATATATAATATATATATATATAAAAAAAAAAAAAATAATAATATTTTTTTATATATAATATATATATATATATATATACATATACACATACACATACACATACACATACACACAATATACATATAGTACAATATACACTTTATATATATATTTATTTATGAGATAGATATATTTATATATATATATAGATACACACGTATTTAAACTCATGCAGACAGGGACTTAACCAGACTTTCAAATACACACAGAAATGTATGTGGGAAAAAAACATTTCATTTTGCAGGTGTGTGTATTTACTGATATGGCTGTCTAAGCACTATTTTCACACAGTGGTCTTTGTTATTTTGCAAGAAAACTCAATGTTACTGAATGAAAAGTGTACTAATGTTTTCAAAAACGAGATAAAAAAAGGATACATGTTTGTCCCACATGCGGCTATCACTAACCACAAATGTTCAAGCAATTATAACTAGAAATCCACTTGGCGTTTGAAATAAGGAGTTACAGTTTATACTTTTGTTGACCTTGAAAAGGAAACACAGCAATTTGTTAGCCACTGAGCAGTTTCATTTTGATGAGCAAAGAACAGATACCTGCACACATCTTTTGTGCTACTCTGCAATGGCTGATGAATTGGTGACAATTATGAATCCGAATTTAGGTTATAAATACATGATTTCAGAAGCTATTTTATCAACTTGCGGACATCAAGCAAGCACACGCCAAATCTATGATTTGATTCGAGCAAAATATCCTTATTACCAAAACCGTCGGCATGCGCGCAATTTTAATTCATCAATAAGATTCACTTTATCAACAAATGACTTTTTTGAACGTGTGCAGGATAAGCTAGAACACAACTATGGTTTCTGGAAGATTGCCAAAGAAAAACATTTCACCGTGAAAGAAGGCACATATATTGTGGTTAAAGGCATATTTATTCCTAATGCCAATAGCAATGGATCCGCTACTACTGTTCCGTGTGAATCGATAGCTGCTGCAATATCTGCACCCTCCATTCCTGAAACCCACATTGTACATGAACATAACTACTATGATTCTGTACCAAGCCTTTCAGCTGAAAATGCATTGGAATGGGTACCCGAAGAAATGAACATACCTCCCGACCAATTGTTTGAAGAAAGCAGTGGCGATTCCTATGAGCGCTTCATGGAGGAGATGTGTTTCATACTGGATTCAGCGTTTGGGTCAAGCGTGGATGAAAATGCCTTGCATTTCAGGAGTGACAAGTTGCAGGCAGACGAAGAGTTAATTCTAGAAGAATGGTAAATATAACAATCGTTATGCGTTGACTCTGCGTTTACATTTTTTTTTTTTGTCTAACCACCATTTTCCCTTTCAATGCGTGGATACAGCGTAACATAGCAGACTGCATAACATGTAGCGATCACAAACAAATTGTTTCCGAATACAATATAGTAGAACCTGAAAGAGTAGTACACATTGCTGACGGAATAAATATACGTACTTTCCTATCACTTTAAACATATTAGCAAAATTTTACCATAACTCTAACACATACCTGTTTTGTTATCATGCTACATCTACAACATTTAAAAGCGGGTCCACCACGTATGACGTGGGACCCTTGTCATGGCCCAAGGCGTCCTTAAAAAGGATTACGGATGTAAGTCCCGCCCCCAAGCGACGTGCGCGCCTCAAAGCCTATTGGCTGTCATGTTTTGTTATAGTAACGGTAACTGCAGTGTGTCATACAGTGGGGGCGTACACTGGGCGTTAGCCGAATGTTAATTGAGTGGGAGGAGTGTTAGCGTGCGTTTCACGCTGGTTTAACATGACGTCACACGTATTGCATTTGCGCATTGTGTTATCGGCCGTCCTTTCTGTCCAAACACGTCTGTTTAAAAAGAATACAGATGTACTCGTTTAGAACGAATGTAGTTTCGTATTCATTGTATTTGAAATAAAGATTGTATGTTTAATCATATTTTCAACCTGTATTGAACGCACAACGTACGCTTTGTTTTGCGCATGCGCAAACAGTTAGTGCAGCCAAGCCTGAAGTGCGTGCGCACACTAAGATGTGCGCGCACATTTTTCAGTATACAGGCAACGTTCACATCATATACATAGTTATGCCTGCTACAAATTTAAGGAAACATTACATACTGATGTACACTTGTACTTCTAAAATATAAGTGAGTGACGTGTGTATGTACACAATCATATAGAGCTGTGTAACGCGTTGTCACGGATACATATATAGTAAGGTGCCATCTTTGACCATCATGTGTTTGCTGTATTTCAGAGATGTCGGGGAAGATACAATCGGATCAATGTATGATTTCAGAAGAGTCTACCTTTATATGAGATGATTGTGAGGAGGAGCCACCGACTACTATACTACATATGGAACTAATTTTATATTGCTTGCAGCGCTTATTAACAAACAATTAAAAATGTGATACACTTATGCCTATATTGCATAAGCACTTAATTAACATAATGATGTTGCAAAATAGTGCCTCATGAATTTTTATTGAGTGTTCTTTAATGACTACTATCATTTTATGGCATGGTGTGTTTTATATATAACAACCATTCCCACTCTGCTAACACATTTGTGTATTCTATTGTGTAATGGAACGTATGACTGTCGAAACTATGTAACAATAATAATAAGAATAATAAGAATAATTATAATATGAGCATGTTCATGTATAGCGCTGCTAGTTGTACACAGCGCTTTACAGACACATTTTTCAGGCTCAGGTCCCTGGCCCGTGGAACTTACAATTTATTTTTGGCCGCCTGAGGCACAGGGAGTTAAAGTGATTTGGCCAAGATCACAAGGAGCCGACACCGGGAATTGAACCAGACTCCCCTGCTTCAAACTCTCAGTGCCAGTGTGTGTCTTTACTCACTGAGCCACTCCTTCTCCCAATGTAAAGGACACTTACAACCAACTAGCCCTTTATTGTTAAAAATCTCTTGTTACATGGGTATGTTGATAAAATGGTTTGGGACTGTAGCAATTAATGTTATTGGCCAGATGTTGTGGTCCCCTACAATGCATGATGTTCTGAATATGACATCAACATCATGTAATGAAGTACGTTTCTGTGTATATTTCATTAACCTAACTAACTATAGTTTACTGTGTTTATTAAACTTTCTAAAAATACATCGTATAGTCAATATGATGATATAAGCTACCATAATAAAGCTGGTGTTATCATTTGTCGGTGTTATACATGGATCCTACACAAATTGATTCAGACACAAACAGTTGTCTTAAAAAGTGTGTCTATGCTAATGTGCACGTGATTGACGTTACAATTGTGAGAATACTTGATAATTATCATCATGATAATGATGAAGTGACGTGAATTATATAGCAAAAATATTACCAAATTTGTCATATAGGTAAATTAGAAATGCTAAATGACAGTAACATTTGCAACAAAATAGTGTTTTCTGTTCACAGTTTTACACTTGGTACATGTAGGACACATCCACACACGTGTGACTTATACATACACATGTCACAAATTTAAATTCATGTTGACTATTAATTCCTAGCATTAAAAAACACCTACATTGCTAAATATAAGATGTAGTACGCATTGTTGTGATTACAGGCATTCATGCATGGAGTGTTATGATCAGTCAATTTCATCCGTGATGAATGAGCTCCCGTAAGTAAACAAATAAGTACAGTTATCCCCTTTTCTCCAAACACCTCTATATTACATGAATGGAATTTATAAGGAAACATACATAAAATGTGATAAAATGTGAGTAATCATTTTCTAATACAATGCACATGAAAGCTCAAGAGTAGCTAAATGCATATACATGATACAGAAAGTACATGTATGTTACATTTGTCTTTAAAACAATATGTTGTGTTTTTACTTCAAATAATTATAGGAAGATTGAGGTAGGCACATCTTATGAGAGATGTCAGCAAATATACATACCATGATCAGTCATACTGGAGATATACCTATAATGCAAAGGAACAATATATAAATTGCAAACATTGACATGCCATCTTCAGTACCGTAAACAACACAGCAAAGTGTGTATTTGGTGTTAAATGTGCAACACCATGTATATTTAATCACATTCAAAATGTAAATGAGCCTGGTGTACACATCATATGGATGTACATGTTACACTGCACCAATAACATTGTATGTAAGCATACTAGAAGCATGAATGAGTATGGGCATAATATGTGTATTGTCTTAGCATAAGGAACAACACAATGCTAAAATATTAGTGCTTTGTTACCCCAGTTGTATTCACATACACACAACTAAAGTACAATTGAAGAGGGATTATATAACCTGTGCAACAATAACATACCGGTGCCACATCCCTTTGTGCACACAGCAGAGAAAAGAAAGGTGTGCAACCCATATTCATCTGTGTCCTAACAGAAGGTTATATAAAAAAACATTATTGTTAAGATAACATAATGTAAGTATAAAAGTAGAACTTGGAACATATATGTTTTTACTTACAAGAAAAAAATGAATTGATGAGATTCTGGCGTGTCTGGCCACCACTGGCTGTTTGTTCATTTTCAGCAGCTACATGGGTGGGATGCTCGTCTACCAAAGGCTCAGCTAGGTCTGATTGTACATTGTGCCTGAGTGCAACATTGTGCAAAATGCAACAGGCAAGGATAATATCAGAGACTTTTTGAGGCTTGTATAGAAGAGCCCCACCAGTTCTGTCCAGACACCTAAATCTGGTCTTGAGTAGGCCAAATGTCCTCTCTATAACAGATCTTGTAGATATATGGGCTGCATTGTACCTCGCCTCTGCTTCAGTTTGAGGGTTTAGCACCGGAGTCAAGAGCCACGGCCTAATTCCGTATCCTGAGTCACCTATAATGAATGGAGCACACATAAGCTGACATTAGTGATCAAATTGTACAATGCCAACATTCCTAAATAAAAATGTGTTTTGTGTTATAACATGTAAATGTGTACTCACCCAGCAGCCAACCATGTTCAAAATGTCCCTCTTCGAACGCATGGAAGACTGAAGAGTTCCTCAGGATAGAGGAATCGTGACTGGAACCAGGGAATTTGGGTACCACATGCATTATCCTCATCGTCGCATCACATACCACCTGTACATTGAGTGAATGGTAGTGCTTCCGATTGCGGTACACATGCTCACTCTAACTAGGTGCAATCAAAGCAACATGTGTGCAATCGATTGCACCCAGCACACATGGTATCCCTGCTATATTATAAAAGCCAGTCCTGACTTCCAGCCACTCTGTCGCCTCTGTAGGAAAATGAATATAATTCCTAGCGCGTCTATTGAGTGCATAGAGAAACTGGGTCAAGGCCCGCGAGAATGTAGATTGCGAGACCCCGCCCACTATGCCCACAGTTGTCTGGTATGACGCGGAAGCAAGATAATGTAATGAGCACAGCATTTTAACAAGCCCAGGGACTGCACGACCTCTGGCTGTGAAAAAATCTAAATCTCCCCTTTACTCCTGATAAAGAGCTAAGATTGCTGCTGAACTCAAACGATAGCGACTTACAATCTCCTCCTCACTCATCCCATCTAACAGGGTTCTCTCCCTGTACAGACGCGGACGAGGCACAACTTGTCTCCTCTGTCTTCTCCTCTGATCTCCTGTCCCTCTCCCTGTCCCTCGGCCTGTCCCTCTCCCTGTCCCTGTCGTATCCGCGTCACTGTCCCTGTCACTGTCCCTCGGTGTGTCCCTCCCTTGCCCTATATGATTGTCTTCATCATCAAGCATGTCATAGAAAAGAATGTTCCTCCGTCTCCTAAACAATCTCAACATTTTGAAATGAGTAGCTGTGAATGAGCAGGTAATGGGCGTCCTTTAAATAGGTATGTGATGATGTCAGGTGACATAGTAAAATGCAAGGTTTTACATTAACATAATAAAGTACTTGTGTGGCAAGCTGTGTGCAGTTGTTGTGTGTATTCTGCAGGGAATGATGATATTTGCCAATGATGTGACGTGATGCTTTGTACAAACATTGCTTGCAAATAAATAGTTGCATGTGCAATGCATGTAAAACTTGTGAACGCAAGAGTCAGTCATGTAATGAGACAAAAAGGCTGAGATTGATGTGGGAAAAGTTTTGTGTAACATGTGTAATTAGCCATGTTATTGTGACATGTTGCCAACAATGAATAGTCGTGTGCATATGCATGCATTTCTGTAATGAGGATAGTTGCTATAGAATGAGTTTACAAGGTGTCCCAATGATGAATTACTGTACATGTGCGTATAAGTTAGGTTGAAGTGCTTGTAATGCAACGGTTATAATGTAAATATGCAATGTGATTGCGCGTCCAATAAGTGACGTCATGAAAATAGGGAGGACCAAACCTAGATGTAAACATGAGAATTTAGATGTACATGAAGGTTTAAAGATGCGTGACACATTACAAGCATTGTGTAATGTAAAGGAACATGAATATACGGTGTATGTGTGACATGTGTGACATGTGTAACATCATGTAAACAATTGTCGATCAATTCAGTAAAATGTGTGCTATGATGTGAGGTTCTCCTTTAAGAGTTGAGTATAGTATTTTCCCTTGCCACATCATCACATGATGAGTAATGTGACCCGCAAATGCTGAAAACATGTAAAAGTATAATGTTATGCAAATAATACACGTCAGCCGTGACACAATGCAGGGAATGCCCCCCACACTGTAATGCAAATGACGTTTGTATTGTGAGCAATGAAACGTAAACAGTACTATACTGTTATACGTCCCCGCTCCATTGACTCCATTGATGTACAGAAGATTTTTTTTTTCTAAGTGCCGTTCCGGCAGCCTTAGCGATCGTTCTCCCGTCCAAACTGCCAACTTTAGTTGGCGGGAGAAATCGGCCATAACATCTCAATTTCGTAGTGCCGATCAGCCCCGATAAGCTGATTTTTTTTGTTGAATCCAGCCGATTTAAAAAAGTGGCGATCAGTGGCGAAAACAGGCTTATCGGCAGCCGACTGGCCATAACAAAATAATCGGCTCCGAAACCTGGCGAAATCAAGCACTTATCGGCGCTTACTGAATCTCAAACCCAATTTTGGCTATAAAATGGTGATAATTCCCTTATCAACGCTTACTGCATGAGGCCCTTAGTTCTGGAAACAAATTATTTTGTTTGCCCCCATCTGTTTGCCCCCATTCCAGTAAGTGTATTTTGACTGTAATTGTGAAACATTGTGTGTACTGTCGCGGCCCCTATTATTCTCCAACATCACCGCATTTTTCCAGGATTTTTTTTTCGAATGCCACACACTTCACCGCGTTCATGCCGCATTCATACCGCATTCATGTTGCATTCACAGCCGCGGTTGATGTGCGGTTGATGCGCAGTTGATGTGTTTATTGAGAATGGTTCGGATTTAATTGGTTGCTATTCTTCGCGTGACTGAAGGAAGAGGTTACAATAATGTATCAATTTAGGCTTTTCACAATAAAGAAAGACAAGCACCAGTTTCTGGTTATTGTCCAGAGAGTCCCGCCATGAGTGTACAAGTACAGCCCGTGTTCCAAAAACACGACAGAAGTTACGCTTATTTAATATGGGCTGCGATTAATGCAACAGATGATAAGATGGCAACAGTTGTTCAAATTTATCAGTATTTTAGCAAAAACTTTGACTTTTACAAATTATTGCCAGATCCTCATGTGTGGAAGCGTGCAAAAAGGAAAAATTTATGTAGCGATCCATGTTTTTTTCGTATTGATCCCGAATTTATTTGAGGATATTGGTGTGTATCACCGGGTTTTTCCCGTATCTATGACCATGCAGACGGCAAAAGGCGAAAGGTCGTGTTAAAACCAAGTAAGAAACGTCAGTCGCTGGCAAGCAATGCTAGGGTTAGGGAGTGATCACAGAACCACACCAATTGAAACAAAATAATGAGTGAATAAATGGTAATCCAAAAAGAGGGTGCAAACTGTGAACTGATTAGTGAATCAGAAAAGGGGGGAAGGAAAACACAAAATGGATGTGTCTCCTAAAAGAATCCACTATACTGCACTCCTACTTGATTTAAAATTTTACTTTTAATATATTTACATAAAACATATGTTACCAAAACGTCGTGTATTGTGCATTAAGAATAAATTAAATAATCAATACCTAGCGTCCGTGTCAGTGAATGTACGTTGAAATAGTCTCAAACAACAAATTGTAGTAGATACTATGCGCATGTGAACAGGAGACGCCCCCGGAGAAAATTATTGGTGGGACTGACTGGGAACTTCTTTAGGAGACTGACCATTACAGTAAAACTTTTATTTTTGTTTTTCCTCAGAAAAGAAAACTTTGTCATCTCATGCGGAAAACGGAAATGGAGGGATTTCAATGGATAATATCGCTTTGTGTAACATTGCCTGCACATTGCTGAATTGGATTTAAAAAACCACGTACCGGAGTCTACAGTTTAGTGGCCATTGTTATTGATCAGGATAAAATACCTGAAACAGTATGCTGATGTTTTCAGACCGTATACAATACTTTTTTATATATACTGTATAATAAACCCGAGAAAATAAAATGTATGCATTTATTCTACATGTAATCCAGTACATATGTAGACAGTACTGTACATTCTAGAAACACTGTATTTTGTTACAGTATAAAAGGAGACAATGGAACAATTTAAAACAAATCAACATTTTCTTTTATTGGTGGAGTAAGTACAAAAACATTTATTTACAAATACTGTACAATGTAAAAACATTTTAAGTGCACAGCAATTCAAAACATCAACAGGTGTATGGTTTACGGCTAGTGAAAACATTTATGTACAGAAAGTCAAAACATTTACAGTCAGTCAGTATGGTTTATAGTCACATCTTGTTATTAAAAAAAAATCTTTATTCAGAAAATTTAAACAACGCAACATCTCCTTTATTAAAGTACAGCAAGTCAAAACATTTACAGTAGGATGGTGTACAGAACAGTCAGTCAGGCCTGCACAACTCCAGTCCTCGAGGGCCGCAAACAGGCCCAGTTTTCAGGATAACCTTTGAAAACCGGGCCTGTTTGCGGCCCTCGGGACTGGAATTGTGCAGGTCCTGTGTGTACAGTAAGTAAAAAGAAGAAAAGAAGCTGTATGGTGCTCAAACACAGATCAATATCACATGCAAGCCTATTTAGCCCTCTTACCCCCCTAAGTGAGATTGGGGTGGGAAGGTGTTTCTGACTACTTCTATGTGTGGTGCGGTACCTTTTTGGCAACCAGGAGAGATGAGCTTCCGCCACTGGGAACCTGGGGCAAGTATAATATGAGTAACCCTGTACTCGGTGCAGTGTCTCCACCTGCGATAGCTCCCACCAGAGGGGGAGTGCTTCCTCGCAGGACAATATATATCACTCAACACACAGTATGGATAACAACCAATACCTTTACTAGTGTAACTGTACTCATGCATAACAATCAACAAATCAACAGGTGTCCCTCTCTAGAGGAGACACTAACTACTGCGTCTCGCAGGACGCTACCCCATTCACCAGATGATCCCACCCCGTGTCCAGTAACCCCACACAATATGTCTCCCACCCTTCAAGTGAGATGGATATGTATGACTGGTCCCGTGTGAATCTAATAATATCATTGGTGCACTTGGTGAGGGTTACCTGCCAAGCACTCCAGTGCCCGGGCCTGCAACGGAGCTTCGCAAAGGATCCGATGGTGGATGAACACAGGAACTGCCGTCCGTGGCGATCCCACCCGGATGGCTGCTGCAGTAACAGCGAAGGTCTGAGCCCAAACCTCTGGATGAACGCGCCGCGTCCGCTGGGCCCCTAACTGGCTCTGAATGGTAAGGGGCAGGGACACTAACCTGGGGCCTGTCCCTGACACAACTCACTCTACTGGGTGGCTCAGGGCTATCTCAGGCCTCGGGGACTGCTGGCCTAGTGCTGGGAGTCACTGACTCCTGCACCCTACCTCCTTCCCCTGGCTGCTCCTGGCGCTGACTAACTCAACCTAAACCTGCAGCAAACACACTGCACTCACACAGTGCCTGCAGCAACCGCATTGCACTCACACAGTACCTGCAGCAAACACACTGCACTCAACCAGTACCTGCAGCAACCATGCTGCAAACACACACTGTGCCTACTTGTCAGCACACACAGCTCTGACAGCTGTGACACTGACAAGACTACACACTTCACACACTGCTAAGGGCAGGGTCCCTTACCTAGGGGCCATCCCTTAGTACTTACCCCCTACCCTGGTGGGGTTTGGGGCCTGCCTGGCATTTGGGGAACTACCTTACCTGGTGCAGGAGCCACTTGCTCCCTACACCCTTCCTCTCCCTTCCTGCTTCCAGCTCCAACTGACAAACGTGGTCCCTGCAACATTGTATCCTTCCTCCACAGAAGAAGCTGCAAAACCCTATTTGCTGGCTGGCTGCACGTGATGTGGGTGAAAGGGCAATCCCCAGAGGCTGCTTGGAATTGTAGTCCACTCAGGACCTCTGTAACATTGGGACCGCGTGCGCTATCTTTACTGCGCATGCGCGATGGCTACCGTGGTGGTAAGGGGCTAGGGGGAAGCCTGCTACACCTAAATAGACTGAATCCTCACTGTGTGAGTCCTTTGGAGTATTACTAAAATGAACAGACCAATGGTCACATAATGAACAACACCTAAATCCACCGTAAATCGAATAGCTGGATGGAGTTCCACTAAGGATAAGTAACAACTCCCACTGGCTAGTGTCCAGGCATTATGCATCGATGTGGACAAATGAAAAGGTGTGCAAGAGTAATATTACTCACATCTGTATGGTCTTCTGTGATGTTCTTCCTCAGGTGTGTGCTTCCGTTTTTCCATGGAATCCAAACAGGGAGGCGAAGGAAAGTTGGAGCACAACTGTGGACAGTGAAAAAAGAAAAAACTGCAAGAGAGTGTGTCCCATAAAAAGAAAATATTGAATGAATCAAGGCATCAGGTACAAAAACGCTTGAAACGCGTTGGTGGGGCCCGTGGGCTCGTTTTTGTACCTGATGCCTTGATTCATTCAATATTTTCTTTTTATGGGACACACTCTCTTGCAGTTTTTTCTTTTTTCACTGTCCACAGTTGTGCTCCAACTTTCCTTCGCCTGCCTGTACAGTAAGTAAAACACGCATCATCTCCTTTATTTACAGCAAATACAGCAAGTCAAAAAATAAAAGGGGTAAAATGATAAGTGTAGATGAGCGCTAGTGTAATAATAATTATACAAACAGAGGGAACAAAACCTGTGATACAGTCTTTGGATGAAGGTCGTCCTTGAGCTGCCTTGGGGGGTTGATCTGGGATCTTCCAACCAGATTGGGAAGATGTTTGTTGAAAAACCTCTTATGGCGCTGAGGATGAATGGATGGAACAGAGTCTTGTGCAGAGATTTCTTCTTGTAGGAATACCTCAGAGAGGGAGACAAGAGATATACAAGAAACACCACAATAGTGTATTAACCTTTAGACAATATAAGACATAGTAATTTGAAGTATAAAGAGCATTTAATAATTAAAACAATTGTATCTACAATTGATATAAAACATGAACTGTGATAATAAACAGTAGATGATCTTCTGTTGAATAAACGAAAATGAAGGCTTCCAAGCGCTTGTGCTAAATGAAGCCGTGCTGCTCCGCCAAGAGTAAAACTGAAATCCTACTCACCGTCCTTGAGTAGGATATGTGCAGTGGTACGGGGTCTTTTGCAAGGGGTTGCCGTCTGCTGTGGGGTGTCGGACGTCTGCTCGATGCGTGCGGGGAGATTTCCTGGTGTTCTCGTGGTCTCAAACCAGCCGAGTGAATTGCAAGCGTCTCCTTCGCTGACGTCACCACCGGATTGGTACAGCTACGGTGTCCCTGGATGACCACAAACCTTCCTACGCGTTTCGAAACACCTAATCACGTGTTTCTTCGTCAGGGAATGGTTGCTACAAGGGTTGAGCTTCCTTATATACCCCCGAGATTCTAATTGGGTGATGGGAACACCCAGATTAACGGTCCAAAATGTAACAAGTCCTTTGATAATTGACCTAACACTGTTGTTAGTAAGAGAAAGTTATTGAGTCAAAAATGCATTACGCCAGCCAACATCATATAATATCACATAATCACATAGAAAATCACCATTAATAATAACCATATAACTATGATAACACATTAATAAATTTCATACCTTATCACAGCTTATATATATTTTTTTCTTTCATTATTTACACTTGTATTTACACATTCATAGGATCAATTGGGAATAAAATAGATTCACTATTAATTTTAATATTGTTTATTAACATTCATGTAGAAATTAGTTATTACACACATTTCACTAATTTTCACTTGATTCTAATAAAATGTTCCACCTATACAAGATGTGTCTCTCTAACCTGACCATTTTCTAAATAGGTCCAATAAATATGAACCGTAGTTTAAAATGATATTTGTTGATGTCAAACAACATCAAATATGTCATTTTTCTGGCACTAATGAATTAATTAATTGATTAACTGTATAATTGTCTGAATAGCAACTACATTGTTTTAGATAGACATAAATGTCTTTATATATACAATTTTGTTGTAGATATAAGATTCTGTATTGTAGATAAATTGGTGATATAATTGTATTTGCAACTGTTAAAAGACCAGCATTGTAATATGCACAATTTGTATTGTACTCCATACACGTGTGGCCTTGGATAGTATGTCCCATTCACACTGACACCCTGATTAACATTCACATACCAATTAATTATGGTGCATTATTTCCCCTTTATAGGGTTTAATTAAATAGGGTTTAATTAAATTAATTAAATTGGGTCTCAGTGAGAATGAAAACATGCATACCAGACGTTATATGTATATGGAATCTGTTATATACACCATTTCTATTGTAAATCATTCTGTAAGTCATCCTTGGAAGGCACTCATCCCTGCAGCTATCATCGTGGCTAATGCATTTTTGACTCAATAACTTTCTCTTACTAACAACAGTGTTAGGTCAATTATCAAAGGACTTGTTACATTTTGGACCGTTAATCTGGGTGTTCCCATCACCCAATTAGAATCTCGGGGGTATATAAGGAAGCTCAACCCTTGTAGCAACCATTCCCTGACGAAGAAACACGTGATTAGGTGTTTCGAAACGCGTAGGAAGGTTTGTGGTCATCCAGGGACACCGTAGCTGTACCAATCCGGTGGTGACGTCAGCGAAGGAGACGCTTGCAATTCACTCGGCTGATTTGAGACCACGAGTACACCAGGAAATCTCCCCGCACGCATCGAGCAGACGTCCGGCACCCCACAGCAGACGGCAACACCTGGCAAAAGACCCCGTACCACTGCACATGTCCTACTCAAGGACGGTGAGTAGGATTTCAGTTGTACTCTTGGCGGAGCAGCACGGCTTCATTTAGCACAAGCGCTTGGAAGCCTTCATTTTCGTTTATTCAACAGAAGATCATCTACTGTTTATTATCACAGTTCATGTTTTATATCAATTGTAGATACAATTGTTTTAATTATTAAATGCTCTTTATACTTCAAATTACTATGTCTTATATTGTCTAAAGGGTAATACACTATTGTGGTGTTTCTTGTATATCTCTTGTCTCCCTCTCTGAGGTATTCCTACAAGAAGAAATCTCTGTACAAGACTCTGTTCCATCCATTCATCCTCAGCGCCATAAGAGGTTTTTCAACACAAGTCAAAAAATAAACAACAGTTGAACAGTCACGCAAAGGCGTACCCCACCAGATTGTCCTTCCAGGGCCGATGCCTTGTATGGCGCAAAATGCCATTAATGGAGTCTCGAACGCTTTTCATTAAAGGATCTGTAATTGAAAAATAGTGCCGCAATTCCTCCACAATAGTCCTTCTTAAATTTTCAGGAAGCACAATTTTTTCACGATTTCCTTCGTAGTTCACATTGTAGGCCTACCCGCAGTACAAAAAGTAGGACATGTGGTGCTTAAAAAAATTAACATGGCATACTTCTGGGGTAAACAGCACTCATCACCCTATACTTCTCCCTGAGTGGCTGGGGCAGCTCGCGCAGGATGATGTCGGGCACTGTCTCGATGCAAGCGTGTGTAGGTTGGGTTCTGTGAGCAGGTGTGCTTCTGTGAACGGGTGTGCTTGTGGCGGCGGGCGAGGGTAGGTTGTCTGGGAGGAAGCTTTCCTCCTGTCTTGGTCGCCTTGTTGTCTCCTGGCGTGGTCTTGACGGGGTTGTCATGTTATCCTCCTCTTCAATGGCATACATGTACACAAAATCTTCTGGTGGAGGGGGTGCGCTTGCTGATGGAAGGTGGTCGAAGGTCCCATTCATCACATCCATGCCACCCTCCTGCTCCGGCGTCGGGGATACAGGGGCATAAACACCGAGCAAATGATGTATCCCCTCTGTGTCAGTCTCTATCTTCTCCATCCGTTGATCCATAGTTAGCATGGTCTCCAGAAGCAGATCTATCTTTGCTAGCACAATAGAGTTCCCGGTGATATCCACACTTATCCCATTCAGCATGCGGTCTAACGAGCTGATTCTTGTGCATGGCGTGCTGTGGACATCTGGGTGGATGCGTGCTATGGAGGATGAGATGGGGGTTCCAAGAAGAGAAGCGGCAGCGTCGTCGAAGAAGGGTGGAGGAGGTGACCTGTGGATTTCCGGGAGAGGAGAAGCGGCAGCGTCGTCGAAAAGGGATGGAGAAAGTGACCTGTGGATTTCCGGGCGAGAAGCGGCAGAGTCATCTAAGCGCAATGGAGAAAGTGACCCGTGGATTTCAGGGGCACCAGCGGCAGCCTCGTCGAAGAGCAGTGGCGAAGATGGCCTGTGGGTTTCCGGGAGAGCGGCGGCAGTGTCATGGACGAGTAGTGGAGAAGATGGGCTGTAGATTTCCGGGAGAGAAGCGGCAGAGTCGTCGAAGCATAAACGAGGAAGTGGCCTGCGGATTCGATGGGTTGGCTGCCATTTGTTTTGCGTTGTGTGTACATCACCGTATTTCTTCTTGACATAATAAGGCTTACGTGTATTAAAACCCTTAGCCTTTGGGGTCAGCAGAAGGTTTTCTTTATTAGCCTTAGCCTGTCGCTTTGTCCTTGGCTTGGAAAAAGGCTGTCGCCGCCGCCTTTCGCTTTTTCTGCATGACAGGCACGACAGAGGCGAGTTGGTTCCTGCGTCCGTAGAATCAGGGTTGACCCATGGAAGCAGATGGCACGATACAGTATCTGGACAAGGGCAAGTTCAGATAAAGATCATCGAGTGGTGGGCTATTCAAAGTGTATAACCTTTTATGCATGACGATGAGGTTTTGAAAGTGGGCGTACTCTTATGTGAGTCATTAACGTATAAATACACCATCCATTTTGTGGATTCACTGCACATTGAATACACATCGACTAAACATCGAATATACATTCTTGTGTTTGTATTTCTTTCTACTCGCAGCAATGCCTGTTAAAAAGATTTTAAAGGATCTCAGCATGAGAATTAAGGAGATGTACACGAGCGGACACCGAATTGCAGATATCCAACGCTGGTTAGCTGCTTCTGGCCTCGTTGTGCTATCAACCACCGTGTGCTATCATGCACACGGAAATACAAGAAAAACGAGGACAGCAACGGTAACTAACACGTAAGTATATTTATATAACTATATAATACAGTAATATATAATATATTGCTGCATATTAATAGAACTATATATTGTGTAGATCTATCTAATTATATAGTTATTTCGGTATATTTATATAACAACAGTATATATATATATATATATATATATATATATATATATATATATATATATATATATATATATATATATATATATATATATATATATTGTTTATATTTCTGCATATTAATAGAACAATATATTGTGTAGATCTATCTAATTGTATACTATTTTTACTGCAAATGATGTGCTGTGCTTATGGCCTACTGCACTGTAACTTACCGTATTGTTGTTTTTCTGTACATTGTAGGGAGACAACTCTTCTGGTCGACAAAATAAGTGAGAATGATGAGAAGAGTGCATTAAGGGTCAAATACACTCTGCAGCAAAATCACAATCTCACTGTATTCGAGACCAGCATAAAGAAGATGAGACGCAGAATTGGATGGAAATATGGACGTGTGAGGTTAGTACTGGACAGTAGAAGAGGTAAAAGTGTTGTTTAAGAAACTGTACTGTACCTCTAAAATGATTTATTCCTTGTCATTACAGAGCGTACCCCATGATAAGGGACGTTAACAAAATCAAGAGAGTGGTCAAGGCCCAGGCATGGATCGACAGTGTAGAAACTTTCCAGGATTGCATCTTCACTGACGAGTCTACTGTTTAGCTGGAGAGATTTGCCACCTTTGCATTTCACAAAAAAGGTCGCATATCTATGAAGCTGCGTCCAAAACACCCAGTGAAGATGCATGTGTGTGGTGCCATCTCTTGGCGTGGACCAGGAAGCATCGTCATCTTTGAAGGTACAGTAAAATGTATGTCACACGCTTTTGCCTTACGCACTGTACTGTACTAGTGTGCAGTTTTTTGAGCACTTTTCTTTTCTTGTTATAGGAATCATGAATAAAGCTTTCTTCCAAGACAAAATTGTGCCTGAGATTGTGGAATACATCACACGTGAGTTCCCGGATGGTCACCGTTTCTACCAGGACAATGATCCGAAGCACACCGCGTCAACAGCGCATATCCTTGAGCGCGGTATCAACTGGGTGAAGACGCCAGTGGAGGAAGTGCGGTAACTGTGTCTCATTTTTCCCCACTGTTTTACTGTGTACTGTATCTCTTAAACTAAATGTCCTTTTTTTCCCCCTCCAATGACAGATCGCCAGACTTCAATCCGATCGAAATGGTCTGGCATCAGCTGAAGCACCATATCCGAAAAGTCGTGAAACCCTCCAAAAAGAATGAGTTAGCGCAAGGCATACTGAGTTTTGGAACGATGTACTCACCGTGGAACGATGAAATAAATATATTGACCATATTGCGACTGTGTTGCCCATTGTGATCGCGCGTAATGGGCAAGCATCAGGAATGTAGTATGGTATAGTACTGTACTGTTGTATTGTAAGTACAGTATGATACAGGTAAGTACACTGGCGACACACTTTATTCGAGCTTGGCTAGTCCCACGAATTCGGGTATACCCGGGTGTATTGAGGTTTGTGACTGTTTTCTGCCCGAGTGCATTGAGTTATTTTCCAAGCAGGGATTGAAGCATTTTATTCCTGCTGGCTGCAATACTGCACAGTATATATATATATACTGCATTACAATTCATGAATTTATGCCATCTGGTAGACACGCGAAGCATTGCAGCCTATTAAATCCTAATCATTATCATTTAACAGATCAGCCGCCCATCAGCCAGGCATGAACCCAGGCTGGGAAGGCAAATGCAACGGGGCTTGTTAGAGGTGAGGAGTGGCGCATTCCAGGTATCTGCCAGGTACATACCGGGTATTTGCTCGAATAAAGTGTGTCGGTGCAGTATGGCACAGATTTTTTCTTTCCTAGTAGTCAGAGTATACTGTAATTCCAGTATAGACTAGTTTGACAGTACTAACTGCATACTGTAGTCCAATATGGATTAGCTATACAGTACACAATGCCATAATACAGTATGCACCTACAGAAACTGCTCAATTTTTTTCTTTCCAGAGAGAGCAGCACCAGACATCTGGTTACAAAGTATTTAACAGTTTGACAGTACTACACAGCATACAATGCCATAATACAGTATGCACATAACTGCACTAATTTTTTGTTTTCTTGTCTTTTCAGAAAAAAAAGGATGGCCTGGGAGAGAGGGGGGGGGGGGTATCGTGTAAAGTCTGTGAACTGTTTGTACAGTTAAGTGTACAGTATCTAAACTGCAGTCATGATGTACACAAAACCTCTCCTCTTTCAATGAACTACTGTACTGTACACAGAATAAGGAAGAAGATAAAGACAGAAAAAATTATATTACTATATATACATATTATTATATATTATATATTATTAATTAATATTATTATCAATGTGCATTATTCATGATTATCCACCGGTCCTCAATTTTCATCTGACAGAAGAACTTAATAAAGACTGCATTATGTACAGTATTATTCATGGTTATTTTTATATTTGTTGTTTTTGTTCCTGATAAAACAAAATAAATATTTATTTACCTTCATAATAATCATTATCATTCTCAACAACCCCCCCCCACACACACACACCTACAGTACACCAAGGAAAAAGAAAGAATGACAAAACAACATGAATCAGTTAATGATTTTTTTTAACTCTCAATTCTCAATTCTCAATTCAGTGCTGTGCAAATCAGATTTACATATCAAATTCGAGAAGGGATTTTCCAAAGTGTTACCGTAAACAAAGCCTCAAAGGGTGGGGGGGGGTTTGGGTGAGTCATGCGCAGTAATCAGCTAGCTCCCATCTCAAAGAGGATTACACGCAGGCATAGTAAGGTGACGCTCGGTTAGGGACGGATTAAAAACACAATGGCAAGCTTCAGAAAATGAATGACTGTAGAGGTGTCTGTCGATAAGAGTTTCAAATCCTTGAGCGAGCCCTTTGTGTGTTCGTGGGGGAGGAGAGTACAGGGTACAGCTGCATAAGGATTACTGTAGCTGTGCAGCAGTTGAAAGAAATTGTATAGTGGTAAAGTGAAATAAGGCGCAAACAAATAAAAAGTGAACACTAATAATAAGTGACTAATCAAAATCTTAAATAGGTGATAATGTGATAAAATTTAAATCAATACAGCTTCACCCCCTGCTCTGGAACCCACTGGAAGGGGTAGTGCCAAGTCATTTGAAGGAAAAGAGCCAAGTCATTTGAAGGCTTTTTTCCACGTTGCCTTTTTTTGCTGCACTTAAATTTATTTTTGTTTCCTCCCCATGCTCCCCGTGGATTTTGTGTGTTTTGCAGTTGAAAGAAATGACATAATTTCAAAAGGCAGTTCATCATAATAATATAATCCCTACACCCCCAAATACAGTACATAAAAAGCACAACAAATCAACCATGTGCAGTCAAACGCACAGGGTCGCAGTCAAAAGCTACAGCACAGATTGAATATCGTAATATCAAGATGTTTTTTGAAGGCTTGTTGAGAAAATAAAAATAAAAAATAAGGAGATTTTTTTTTTTTTTTGGTCACTTACTCAAGCAAGCAGTGGTGGACTTTTAGACGCATGTGCAGTAATCATCAGCTGTCAAGCAGGAATGTGATTGAAACCAGAAAGACACACATTCAAAGGAATGGTGTGGGAGAGGTGTACTGCACTGTAGAGAAGATAAGAAGTTGAAATACCCTGCAGTGCAGTACATTATCCTGTGTGTGTGCAGGGGTGAGCGAGGGGAGAGCGCTGTATATGCCAAAATGTGAAACTGTTACAGTACTGTACACGCCTATGCGTTTCAACAATTTTCAAATGAGACATACAGCAGTGCAAATGCATGTACAGTATACAGTAAATATGCAAATATGCAAATTTACAATTACTGCGCGCGCACACACAGACTGTGTACTGACGTAGGTTGAACTGCTAAAGTATTAGACTTCCAAGACAACAGCTCGCAAACGCCACCCTGAGTTTTTAGACGGTATTTCAGTATTGCAGACAGCGATAATAAAATGCTAATATTACGAGCGCTAAAATAACGCAATTCACTCCGGACCAAAAAACCTGCATCTGCCCGCGATTATCAGAGCGCCGCAGATCCGGCCGCATTAGGATAAAGGTGGCCGCCACTGTATGTTTGACGGTGAGGGGTACCAAGGCCAATAATAAATGTATTATGCCCAGCTGGGTGCCTCTAAGCCATATTGGGGAGTTTGAAGTGTCAGCTCTGCAACCCAGTTATGGCACGTGCACCGTTTTTTAATAAAGATATATGTGTGTGATTTACTGTTCCAGCAGTGCCAACCAGAGGAGATTAAAAAGGCATGCGTTTCCGGGATGATTTTACTGTAAAGTGTTGTCAGGGTGTGTTTGGGTAGAAGGGTCCAGACTTCCTGGTTGTCATGATAGCTTACAGGGTTATAATATACGCCATATAACTGGGTTGAATTGAATACGACTGTGATATCATAAAGAGATGTTATTCCTTAAAAGCAAGGTGGACACACAATATTAGACAAATAACAAACAAGATATTTACACTTACTTAGGGAAGGGACAATGAAGTAATCAGGATTCGAATTAGCAATTCATCAGGCATCAGGTATCAGTCAGGTATAATCACGAACAACATTGGGCATAGAGCTGACAATCGGTTATATGGGATTTGGGCTTTATCCCTAACATTGTGTCTCAGGTATTGGTTAACAATTATCTGAACCCAATTACCTGTTGCCAGCTAATGTGGAAGCACTTTGGTACCTGCCCCCAGGTAGCTGGCAAATGCGCACAATCCCTTAGTCAGGCTCCCATTTTCCTAACCCCACTCAAAAGAGTTGGCATCTCTAAGTCTGCCAGATGGGGATCTGGGCCGGGGAAACCTGACTAAAGGTGTAAATTATGGCACTTCATGTGAAATGCCATGTCCTGCGTTCTCTCCACCCTGTATATACTAACCGGGGGGATGAGTTTTTGATCAGTGGCCTTTGTGTAGACAAACTGTCGCCCCCTGACCATTAACATACCGTATGGGTCAGCAGATTTCGCGGGCTTTATACTAGGCATAAAATACAGTACATTTACAATATTTTATATATATATCAAAATATTCCGATCGGTTGGGCAAAGCGGGCTAAAACTTGCCACGCCCTCATGCTGGAGGGGACTCTACATAGTGGCCAAGTTTAATCTTGCGGGGACCCACCGAACCGGAGATACAATAATGGATTCTAAAACCGCATGTTGCACAAGTTGCATTTCTCCGCCATTGGAGTCAATGGCAGAAAAATAATTTAAACAATTAACCATAGTCTGTTCGGTTGATCAGAGAGGGTTGGAAATTGCCATGCAATCATGCCAGAGCGGTGACTGCATATTGGCCAAATCCCAGCACTATAGTTTATACCGAACCGTAGATATGGGTTCCCAGTTTATACAGTTTTACACTTAGGGTTTTCACCACCTCGAGGCTTTCCTCCGCCATTGTGGTCAATGGCTGAGACCCTCATGGTGACCGCGACCTTTTCCCGTGGCCATTGCCCGTCGGACTCGGTTGGGGTCGAGTATGGGGTTTCTCCTGAGCTAGGGGCAAAAAGAATGGGACCGCTACCTGCCCTAGGGCCAGAGTTACAATTTTAATATGAATGAACTTGGCCGTGACCAAGTTCCCACGCTACTTTAGTGTTCAATTGCTCTTTCATGGAAATTGTATCCGCTTTCGGAGGTTGCGGTTTCGCCGGCAGCAAACTCGTTCTTGGAGGTCGGACTTGAGGAATCCCCATTGAAAGACATTACTCCATTCATTTCAATGGAGGAGTTCCGCTCATCCTCTCGGGCGCCACCTGCTGGTCTTCTTTGATATCAGGCCCAAACCCTTGAAATCTCCATAGACTTGCATGGAGCTCCAATGGCGACCTATGGGACGGGCTGCAAACAGGATTAAAAAGGTGGGAAGGGGAACAAAGGGCCATAAACATGTAAATAAACTTCACCCTTTCCCTCTCGACCTGATCCCAGTGCATGTGTTTGGTGCATATACTGTAGAGGTAAAAACACATGTTATTAGGACAATACGTACAACCAGAAGGGAGAACACATTTTGCACTGAGGCAGGAGAATAAAAACACATGTAATCACTATTAAATTTAACCCATAGCTTCCCACATGATGGTGGGCATGGCCAGCTGGGGTGTAACCCCTTTATTGCCGGGCCAGCCCCCTTTCCATCGCTACACTGGTTACCCTGAAACATGTACCCTGGAATCCTACCAGATCCCTTGAGACATGAAGGCACAGACCACAGGACAAAAGCCTCCTTAGAAAGCAGTCTGCAGCTCATTGCCAGATCTCCCTGCTTCAGAACAGACCAGAACAGTAAGACCAGGCAGGGGAAAATCACATTCCAGGGTCCCCTGGTACATGCCCCAAAGCCCAGAACTCAGTATAGGGGTTCTGTGTCTTTCCCACCAGGTATAAGGTAGCAAGAGGAAAAATGTTTTTAAGTTCAGTGCTTGAGGAATAAAAACGGTTGTGTGCTAACTTTGGTTAGAAAGCTCCTAGCACGCTGAAACTTGAAGTGCGCGTAGGTCAGGGAGAAATATAACAAAACACCCATAGTGTAATTTTTATAAGTTTGTATAAAAATTGATGAATGAAAGTCTCCCTCAAATAGTGCATTAAACATGTTAGGCACATTTGGGCTTTCATTCAGACCACAGGGGACCGGGAAATACTCATTTATTGTAGCACCCATTTAGCATGCGTCTAGTGACTCTCTAAATGAGCTGAGGATGTGCAGCTCTGGACTTCTAAGACATCCCGCTGGCTTGGTGCCACAATGTCTGTAAAAGCCCAGAGTTGGAAAGGCTCAGTTTCCCCAAGGTGATAGTTGGGAAGGGGTTCCTCAAGTACCCCCATCCTAGTGTAAAGTCTGGGCAGTTTGGAAAATGGTGGCCAGCCCAGACTTAGTGTTGCCAGGTAGAGGGGCTGGGTCTCATATGCTAAGGATCAAATGTGCTAGGTTGGCTCATGCTCTTAGCAGAATGACTGAAATACAAAGAAAACAAAAGCTCAGACGCACATAGTGAAGTTTGTAAAGTTTATGTATATATATTATTAGGGTAAAATATCTGCGTACATCAAATCACAAGGTAAACAGCATTTCATGTACAAGACATGGGTTACCAGTCATCGCACCGCCACCACCAGACCTCAGGAGTTCTCCTTCACAGCCTCCAAGACGCACTGCCACGGTACTTGGTGAGAAGCCTCCACTTTATGGGTAGATGTCCTTTTCTGGTCAGTGCCGTCGATAACCACCTCCTCCTCAGGCCTGCCGCCGAGTGCGACACCTCCAGACGCCGGAGCTGCCTAGTTTGCCACTAGGTGAGTTCGTCAAACTAGGCAGCTCCGGCGTCTGGAGGTGTCGCACTCGGCCCATAAACAGTCCCAAAGTGGAGGCTTCTCATCAAGTACCGTGGCAGTGCGTCTTGGAGGCTGTGAAGGAGAACTCCTGAGGTCTGGTGATGGCGGTGCGACGACTGGTAACCCATCTCTTGTACATGAAATGCTGTTTAACTTGTGATTTGATGTACGCAGATATTTTACCCTAATAATATATATACATATACTTTACAAACTTCACTATATGCGTCTGCACTTTTGTTTTCTTTGTATTTCAGTTGTTCTAGGGGTGTCCATATCCCTATCAATATAGCTGCAGACATCTGTGTTCGAATTAGAGGTTGTAATTTTTCATTTTTAACACTAAGGTGGTGAAGGGGTTAATTATACACTAGAGGTAGTAATTTGCGCACTTATTCTTGTTTGTTTTCTTAGCAGAATGAGAAGCCCCCTCTGCCAGGTTTCCAATGTATTGGCAACTCCAGGATAGGTGGGAAACTTATTCCCACGGAGGGATTGGCTGCACTAGTTAGAGATAAAGATTTAAACTCTATAAGAATTCATGCAGCCCATCGGGAATCAGATTCATGAAAGATTCACAGTTCCAGCTAAGATTCACCTAAGATTTCATCAAGCTTCGTAAGAAACATCTATGCTTTTGTAAGATACAAGGATTCCAAGTGCCATTGCAGCGGAGGCAAAACGAAAGAAGCAGCTCCGTCGGAGTACACAGCAGTTGCAGGTAGCGCTGCTGACCGAGGACCGTTTCAAGCCATTTTGCGAGCAACTCCCGCTCCTGGGAAATTGCTCATTGAGACTTTGGCTTTCAAAATTTCGTTTTGGGAACATTTTATTTCGTTTGGCCCTGTCCCAGTAAGTGTATTTTGAATGTAATTGTGTAACATTGTGTGTACAGATGCAGCTACCAGAATTTGGATACTTACCCAGGAAATTCTGGGAGATTCTGGGGCCGTCTCATAGTAAATGCCTCAACATTTCTGTGAGATTCTTAATGGCCCATCGAATTAACACAGCGGTAGGTCCCGCAGGACTGCAGGGACCCCTGCTGTGTTAATCTGATGGGCCATTAAGTATCTCACAGAAATGTTGAGGCAATGTTGCAGCAATGTTGAGGCATTTACTGTGAGACTGCCCCAGAATATCCTAGGCAAGAGTTCTAATACTGGTGGCTGCATCTGTATGTCCATTCGTGAAATAAATTACAATTTATGTTATCGCCTTGCTTTTCTCAATCATATGATCCTGGGTATAAATGGTGTTAAGAGACCTGGTCTCCTGTGAAAGCGGTATTAACCGTTAAGGTAATGAAGGGGTTAAGACCACCCGCAACCCCTCCGCAAGGCCTAAACACATACCGAGGGCCAAATACAACCTTCAACCACCCCCGCTACCCACAATAAGCATAGCACGGGTGGTTAACCCCTTCATTGCCTTAGCGGTTAGCCGCTAAGGTAATTAAGTTGTTTGTAAAGGCATTTTTAAGCATCTCTTTACTGCCGGGTGTCACCCGTGCTGAAATAAATGTATATCAGCTCCGGAGTCTTCCCCAACATCAATCTGATGCAGGAAAATGCATTTTTTTTCTAAGTCCCATCTCGCCGCTTATCGCTTATTCCTTTGAGAGGAATTCTAAATTCTAGCCGCCGATCAGCTGCGATAAGTTGATTGGGGCTACTAGAATACCACAAATTTGAGAAACTGGCGATAAGCGCCGATAAGTTGCTTATCGTCGTGCATCTGGCGTTTTTATTTTCTCGTAAAAAATCCCCCAGTGATTTTGCCTCATAGCGCCGGTTTATCGGGCTTTACTGATTTGCTGTAGACTTTTTTGGCGATTATGGCTTATCGCTGTTTATAGCATGAGACCCGTAGCCGGATGTTTTCTTCTGCTAGCCCAGGAGAAATCTTGGTAAATTTCGGGCTATCTCACAGAAATTTGCAAAATTTCTGTGAGATTTTTCTGCTTTTTGAATACAGACTAATGGTCCATCAGATTATCACAGCAGGGGGTCCCTGTTGTCCCATTCAAATAGCAGGTCTTCCTGCTCTGTTAATTCACTGGGCCATTAGTCTGCATTTAAATAACTGAAAAACCTTACAGAAATGTTGCAGCCCCAAATTTTCCCTGATTTTTCCTGGGCTAGCAGAATTAAGCATCCGGCTACATCTGTATAACAGTTTAGTTTTAGGACCTGCAAATTTGGTTACACATGTTGGTATGCAGGCTTATGACGCTTTGGCCAAAGGGTTTAACTAAATAACCAAGAATATTTTATTATTGAAGTATTTGTACTTTATACTTATTACCATATATGTTTTGTCAATTGGATGTAGCATTGGGCACCCCTGTCTTTTGTTGTATACTGCACATTTGTATAAGAAACCTCTGAACCAATGATATCGGGAGATTTTCATTTCTAGAACACGGACAGGTTTTTCAAAAGTGCTCTTATGCGAATAGCCAGGCACCGGCTTCAGAAAGTCTGCCCGGAATATTTTCGGAATCCAGCTTTTCGCGGCCCAGTTTTCATAATTGACCATAGTGATCGCAGTTGGGATTTCTAGATGATTTTAGTTCCAGGATGTTTGGTGCTAAGTCGCGGTCAAGGTAAAACTCTATTTTAGAGTCCCCTACACATAGGAAAGTCTAGTTTTTTGTGTCCTAGTACCCAAGTAATTTAATACATTTACAATTTATTTCACTTAAATGTTTTGCTCAGTGAATGATCCTGGTAAAACGTGTAAATGACTGGTCTCCCGTGACACCAATTTACCTTTAAGCAATCATATCAAATCCTGTTAAAGCCCATAAAAAAATCAAACCACATGTTCAATATTGAACATACCACAGTTCCTTTATTTGGTTTAGGTGCAGTACAACAGAATTGAATAAAGTTGATTTTGTTCAGGACACTTCAAAATAAAAAAAAATTAAGTCTTAAAATGCAGTCCTTCATTTACATCCCTATTTCCATTCCGTTTCTGTCTATTACTACTAATAATATATTCCATAGCTGGGTTATGTACAGTAGTTGTTGCATGTTTCACCACTCAGGCACATCATCCCAGATTTTATGTATCCCCTTTACTAGATAATCTTTGTTCACTGGCTTCAAATGGTTGTGAAGATGATGCTTTAATTCATGCCAGACCAATTCGATGGGATTCAAATTGGCTAATCTATAAGTATAGAGACAAATACAGTTATTAACATGATTTACATATAGACACATTGCCAAATAATATACAGTACTATACACTGTAGCAATATATTAAATAGTAATACATTTACAATGAATATATTATTGATCTTCTGCTCTTTATACTCATATGTAAATGTATACACAATTTGTTATTGAAACATTGTGATGGTGAAGGGGTAACCCGGCTCACTAATAAAGGTTAAGCCCTTTTGGTTACCCCTGATCCTTGTGTTGAGGTCCTAGTGTGTCAGCTCTTGGATCTGATTGTCGTATCTGCATTATTGTGACTGTAAAGTTGTTTGAAAAAGAAAGTACACCCTCTTTGAATTCCATGGTTTTACATATCAGGAAATAATAACAATCATCTGTTACTTAGCAGGTCTAAAAATTAGGTAAATACAACCTCATGTGAACAACAACACATGACATATTACACCGTATCATGATTTATTTAACAAAAATAAAGCCAAAATGGAGAAGATATGTGTGAAAAACTAAGTACACCCTTACTGCTTCCATAGGAATTAAGATGCAAAGTAGCAGACAGGTGCTGCTAATCAAATGTCCTTGATTAATTGATCATCAGCAAGTGTGACCACCTCTATAAAAGCCGATGTTTTAGCAGTTTGCTGGTCTGGAGCATTCAGGTGTGTGTTAACACAATGCCAAGGAGGAAAGACATTAGCAATGATTTTAGAGAATATAATTACACACAGGGCACGTCGCTACACCAGACACACACACATAGAAACATAGTCTACCTGGTGCAAGGGAGTAAAACCGTAAATTAAACCACACATATAATCAGAAGACTATAAACAGCCCCCAATAATTGCACTCAAGATAGGTGACAGATGAAGTATAATGTCAACCAGTGAAAAGTTGGATATGAGCCAAATCCTAAACATAGGAATTAATGCTAAAAGGTCACACTCAAAAAGAAAATAAAAAAGACTTTAATAGTTATGCTGTAAAATCGACGAAACACAATAAAAATGCACAACAGTGCATAAATAAAATCCCCTAATGGGTAAGGTTTCGGTAACTAATATGGACAAAATATTGTACCAAAAATCAATAGTAAAGCTTATAATGATTCAAAAGCTATATCAAAAGCTGCATTGTTGCATACACAGGAAATGCAAATAACAGGTATAGATTTGCAATCAGGAGGGAAAGTGAGTAGACAGTGTATAAGTAACACCCACTGTGTGCACAGTAATGTGATCAAACGATCCCTCTGCATACACAAGGAACAAATAAGTTCCGTATAGTACCAGTATGATACACACGTGTGTAGGCGTGTAGGTGGAATAATAAGGGTAGCGCACAGCACAATGTGCGCAGTAGCAAATCCCCACACAGTGTATAGAACGCCGGACCCAGTATGTAGCATACAACCTGGTATCCGTATAGCAGCCAGAGAGCTCCATGGGCAGGTAGGAGCTACCGTTACTCAGTCCACAAGCCGCGCATGCGTCAACGTGATGACATCATGGCGTACCCCGACGTACGTTTCACGCGTCACCGCACGCTTTCTCAAGGGGGAGGAGTAAGTTGTATGTAGCGTCGCTGAGTGGAACCTTATAAACCGATATTTTGGTACAATATTTTGTCCATATTAGTTACCGTTACCTTACACATTAGGGGATTTTATTTATGCACTGTTGTGCATTTTTATTGTGTTTCGTCGATTTTACAGCATAACTGTTAAAGTCTTTTTTATTTTCTATTTGAGTGTGACCTTTTAGCATTAATTCCTATGTTTAGGATTTGGCTCATATCCAGCTTTTCACTGGTTGACATTATACTTCATCTGTCACCTATTTTGAGTGCAATTTTTGGGGGCTGTTTATAGTCTTCTGATTATATGTGTGGTTTAATTTATGATTTTAGAGAAGCAATTGTTGCTGCCCATCAATCTGGGAAGGGTTATAAGGCCATTTCCAAACAATTTAAAGTCCATCATTCTACAGTGAGAAAGAATATTCAAAAGTGGAAAACATTCAAGACAATTGCCAATCTTCCCAGAAGTAGACATCCCAGCAAATTCACCCCAAGGTCAGACCATGCAATGCTCAGAGAAATTGAAAAAATACCCAAGAGTAACATCTCAGACACTACAGGCCTCAGTTAGAATGTTAAATGTTAAAGTTCATGACAGTACAATTAGAAAAGACTGAACAAGTATGGTTTATCTGGAGGGTTGCCAGGAGTAAGCCTCTTCTCTCTAAAAAGAACATGGCAGCACGGCTTAGGTTTGCAAAGTTGCATCTGAACAAACCACAAGACTTCTGGAACAATGTCCTTTGGACAGACGAAACCAAAGTGGAGATTTTTGGCCATAATGCACAGCACCACATTTGGCTAAAGCCAAACACAGCATATCAACACAAACACCTCATACCAAATGTCAAGCACGGTGGTGGAGGGGTGAGGATTTGGACTTGTTTGCAGCTACAGGACCTGGGAACATTGCAGTCATTGAGTCAAACATGAACTCCTCTGTATACCAAAGTATTCTAGAGTCAAATGTGAGGCCAGCTGTCCGACAGCTAAAGCTTGGCCAAAATTGGGTCATGCAACAGGACAATGATCCCAAGCACTTGGCTTGGGGATATCGGCAAATTGGGGATTGGCTGGCAGTGAAGTTCCCACGCGCTGGTTGGCTGTAGTAATTTCTGAATGGTACTCCAAAACTTATAAGAAACCTTGCAGCCAATCAGGACGTCAGATTTCCAAGTGCCAGACCATCAGCGGCAAAATCTAAAGAAAGATGCTCTGTAACAAATAGACGCGAGCCGGCTTGAGAAATTTCAGCTCAAGAAAAGTTCCTCTTTTCATTGGCCAAGTTCTGGAAACGGGACATAGCGGTTGCAGCTGGGATTGCATGCCGATTTGCACTCCAGGACGTTTGTGAGTACCTCCCGGTCATTGGAAAGGACTCGTACAGACCTCAATTCATAACATTTCGTTCTAGGAAAGGAACGTTCGTTAGCCCCAGATCCCAGTAAGCGTATTATCTATTGCAAATTGTCACCCATTGTGTGTATGTTTTGTTCGTGGATTAAATTACAATTTACTTTACTGCTCAATCAGTTGATCCCGGTATAAAAGGTGTAGGATAAACCTGGTCTCCTGTGACAAACATATACAGTAGGGATATAGACATCGCTGGCCAATTAGTTCCCCTTGTCCAATGTCGGATCTAAAGTATTAGACAACACTTGAGCTATGTTTTCCATATATATTTAGGATATTTGTGTATGCACTGATCTTTCTGTAAAAAATGTTTCCTAGTTTTCTCCTTGAGCTTCCCATTCTCCAGGTGTTATAGGCACATAAAATGTTATGGCAGATAAGATCCACATGTCACACCTAGTCTAACCATTTTCCTGTCTATTGCAAATCCCCAGACCCTATTTGATCCTTAACTTTCTTTCATATTTAGAATAATCTTATGTTACTTTATCTATTATTTATCCTTCTTATTTACTGTAAATGTTTCCTTCATATCTCATCACCTCATTTCTTGTAGGCTGTTCATGTGGATATCTTTTAGCCTTTCCCAGTAAGATTAATTGAACAGATCATGCATCATTGAACTCTCTCTTGTTTTAATCTCTGTTGTCTTTATGTTCTATAATGAATGAATAGGGCTTAATATTATTGTTTAGGGATTGTGCATTAGCTCCTGCAATCTTAGCAATACCCAGTGATCAGAGAGTGCTCACAAAAGAAACCCCAAATGTTTGCACTCTACCATTAATAATACGTTTTGAACAATGAATTATCTTAATATAAACTGAGTGTTCAAGATTTAATTCTGAGAAGGGTAAAATCCAAAAAATAAAAAACAAACCTACTGAGGGCGACATACACCGACATTAATGATCTAATATACGCAGGTATTGCCATAGATCTGTGTAACTTGTGAACCTCTCTGTGTATACGAAGTCGGCACTCTGTCTCATCGTGAGATATTTTAGCCATTTTATGTTTTCACCTATTATGCACTTAGATGAGTTGTTTAATAAAACTTTTTTATTTTTTGGATTTTACTCTTCTCAGAATGAAATCTTGAACACTCCGTTTATATTAATATAATTCATTGTTATTAATTGTAGGGTGCACACATTTGGGGTTTCTTGTGTGATCACTCTCTGATTAGTTTGTATTGCTAGCATTTATTCCCCATGCACCCCGTTATATGTACAACTATCTAATTATCTGTATATTAAGGTTGAGCGATTGATCTAATCTTTTTTTCTCCTGCAATCTTATCATGATCTGCACTATAGATAGCGTATCAAGCCCAGCGCTTGTGGTGTGGAGATCTCGTGCTGTTACCCCACACACGGTGCACACCTGCAGATAGAGTTGGGCAGACATTTCTCTAAAACTTACATTCAATATGATGTTGGATTCTTTAAAACAGCCCTATGGACAAATGTAAAGACTTTGCGCTGGCTAAAGCTGCTGATATCAGACTCCGTATTTCAGCGTGCGGATCGGATTTGCTCTGAAAAGCCAGGGAAAATCTGTGTTTTGGATTCAAACAAGTCCGCCCATCTGTACCTGCAGCTAATAAAGCCATGACCTGTACAACACATACAGTATACATACATGGCCTGTATACATGATAACATACTGTATATACATACATGACCTGTATACATGATAACATAATGTAACATACATACATGACCTGTATACACAATAACAAATATACATACATGACCTGTTTACATGATAACATACTGTATATACATACATGACCTGTATACATGATAACATACTGTATATATATATATACATAACCTGTATACACAATAACACATATACATACATGACCTGTATACATGATAACATACTGTATATACACACATGACCTGTATACATGATAACATACTGTATATACATACATGACCTGTATACACAATAACACATATACATACATGACCTGTATACATGATAACATACTGTATATACATACATAACCTGTATGCATGATAACATACTGTATATACATACATAACCTGTATTCATGATAACATACTGTATATACATACATGACATGTATACATGATAACATAATGTATATACATACATGACATGTATACATGATAACATACTGTATATACATACATGACCTGTATACATGATAACATACTGTATATACATACATAACCTGTATGCATGATAACATACTGTATATACATACATAACCTGTATTCATGATAAAATACTGTATATACATACATGACATGTATACATGATAACATACTGTATATACATACATGACCTGTATACATGATAACATACTGTATATACATACATGACCTGTGTACACAATAACACATATACATACATGACCTGTATACATGATAACATACTGTATATACATACATAACCTGTATACATGATAACATACTGTATATACATACATGACATGTATACATGATAACATACTGTATATACATACATGACATGTATACATGATAACATACTTTATATACATACATAACCTGTATACATGATAACATACTGTATATACATACATGCCATGAATACATGATAACATACTGTATATACATACATAACCTGTATACATGATAACATACTGTATATACATACATGACATGTATACATGATAACATACTGTATATACATACATGACATGTACACATGATAACATACTGTATAAACATACATAACCTGTATACATGATAACATATTGTATATACATACATAACCTGTATACATGATAACATACTGTACAGTATATACATACATGACATGTATACATGATAACATACTGTATAAACATACATAACCTGTATACATGATAACATAATGTATAAACATACATAACCTGTATACATAATAACATATTGTATATACATACATAACCTGTATACATGATAACATACTGTATATACATACATGGCCTGTATACATGATAACATACTGTATATACATACATGCCATGAATACATGATAACATACTGTATATACATACATGACATGTATACATGATAACATACTGTATATACATACATGACATGTATACATGATAACATACTGTATATACATACATGACATGTATACATGATAACATACTTTATATACATACATAACCTGTATACATGATAACATACTGTATATACATACATGCCATGAATACATGATAACATACTGTATATACATACATGAAATGTATACATGATAACATACTGTATATACATACATAACCTGTATACATGATAACATACTGTATATACATACATGACATGTATACATGATAACATACTGTATATACATACATTATCATGTATACATGATAACATACTGTATAAACATACATAACCTGTATACCTGATAACATACTGTATATACATACATAACCTATATACATGATAACATACTGGACAGTATATACATACATGACATGTATACATGATAACATACTGTATAAACATACATAACCTGTATACATGATAACATAATGTATAAACATACATAACCTGTATACATAATAACATATTGTATATACATACATAACCTGTATACATGATAACATACTGTATATACATACATGGCCTGTATACATGATAACATACTGTATATACATACATGCCATGAATACATGATAATATACTGTATATAAATACATGACATGTATACATGATAACATACTGTATATACATACATGACATGTATACATGAGAACATACTGTATATACATACATGACCTGTACACATTATAACATACTGTATATACATACATAACCTGTATACATTATAACATACTGTATATACATACATGACATGTATACATGATAACATACTGTATATACATACATGACATGTATACATGATAACATACTGTATATACATACATGACCTGTACACATTATAACATACTGTATATACATACATGACCTGTACACATTATAACATACTGTATATACATACATGACATGTATACATGATAACATACTGTATATACATACATGACATGTATACATGATAACATACTGTATATACATACATAACCTGTATACATGACAACATCTGTGTAGAACTCTCATTTAATCATAACCTAAAATAAATGCACACTTCTAAAGTGCTAGACATTTTATACATCGTAACACAGTTGTGTTCAAACTCTTTGTCGCGCCCCCTCTGCCCTCTTAGCTGCTCTCTGGCATCTCCTCAACTCTGTCATATTGCGGCGTCATGTGACATCACAACATCACGTTGTCATGACAATGCATCGCCAGTTGACTTTGCGGCATCATTTGATGCCACCTTATTGCAGAGGAAAAGCCAGAGAGAAGGTGAGAGACAGTCACACAGGCCCCGCGCTCTCCCCCGACATTCAATTTAATGTTATGAGGAAGAGCACAAAGCCTCGGACAGCACGGGGCTCGGTTCAGCCCCCATCATTAGAAAATATTGCACATCCCCTAGGGGGCGCACTCCCCAGTTTGTACACCCCTGTCTTAACAAAGAGATTGAGACACAATAAGAATTTTTTTGTCGCTGTGTTTGGGTGTCCACTTACTTGTAATGGGGTCTGTGCACTCCCGTGTACAGAGCGGGGTGCAGCACTTCTTTCTACCTTTACACTCCATATCACTTCTACACCTTGGCAGGGGAAGCGGGAAGGCACATTGTACCAATGTCCTTGGACATATTCCAGGTTTCTCTGCAAAACACAATGACATCGAACTTTAACATCTGTCAGAATCACTGTGTAAAGAGGAGGTAGAATCCCATAAAATGTATTTAAACAAAAAACATTATTTTTGTTGTATTTATGTTCACTTTTTTAATATATTTTTTCATCAAATACAATAGAACACAGTACTTTCCAGAATGGGAACATTCCCATATTAGTATGTAACATCGTCCCAGTGTTTATGTATCCCCTTTATTAGATAATCTTTGTTCAATGGCTTCAAATGCCTGTGCAGATGATGCTTTAATTCATGCCAGACCAATTCGATGGGATTCAAAATGGAAAATCTACAAGTATCAAGACAAATACAGCTATTAACATTATTTACATATAAACGCATTGCCATATGATGTACTGTATTATAAACTGTAGCAATATATTATATAGTAATAGATTTAAAATGAACATATGATTGATTTTCTGCACTTTGTACTCATATGTAAATGTATACACAATTTGTTAGTGAAACATATACGGTAGGGATATAGACATCGCTGGCCAATTAATTCCCCTTGTCAATGTCGGTTCTAAAGTATTAGACAACACTTGAGCTATGTTTTCCATATATATTTAGGATAGATATGTATGCACTAATCTTTCTGTGAAAAAAATGTCCTCATCTTCTCCTTGAGCTTCCCGTTCTCCGGATGTTATAGGCACATAAAATGTTGTGGCAGATAAGATCCACATGTCACACCTAGTCTAACCATTTTCCTGTCTATTGTAAATCATAACCTAAAATAAAAGTACACTTCTGAAGTGCTAGAAATGTTATAGATCTTAACACAGTGGTGTTCAAGCTTTTTAAGTCGCGCCCCCTCGGACCTCTTAGCTGCTCTCCGGCATCTCCTGACATTGCATCGCCATTTGACGTTGCGGCATCATTTGATGCTGCGTTATTGCATTGAGAAAATGCCAGAGGAAAAAAGAAGGTGAGAGACAGTCACACAGTCCCCGTGCTCTCCCCTGAAAATCAATTTAATGTTATGAGGAAGAGCACAAGGCCCGCTGTAAGCACGGGGCTCGTTTCAGCCTCCCCCAAAAATAGAAAGTATTGCACATCCCCTAGGGGGCACACTCCTAGTTTGAGCACCCATAACTCTTAACAAAGAGATTGAGACACAATAAGTACATTTTTGTCACTGTGTTTAGGTTGTCCACTTACTTTCAATGGGGTCTGTGCACTCCTGTCTACAGAATGGAGTGCAGCACTTCTTTTCCCCGGTACACTCAATATCATTTTTACACATTGGCGGGGGAGGTGGGTAGGCACATTTTGCCAATGTCCTTGGACATATTCCAGATTTCTCTGCAAAACACAATGACATCGAACTTTAACATCTGTCAGAATCACTGTGTAAAGAGGCGGTAGAATCCCATAAAATGTATTTAAACAAAAAACATTATTGTTGTTGTATTTATGTTCACGTGTTTTATATATTTTCATCAAATACAATAGAACACAGTACTTTACAGAATGGGAACTTATTACATGCACATATTAGTATGCTTGAAAACGGAGCTGGAAGATACAGCAGTTACAAAAAAATGGGAAATTCCTAAAGCAGATTATTGATCCGGGGAGAAACTCTGATTGCAATTTCCTAGTCAGGAAGGATTTGCATTAAGTTTCTGTATTTGGCAAATACAATACTGGGGTTTAATGATGGGATACGTGTGTATCAATATAAATACACTGCACGTGTCTCCCAGAGAGAGTTTAACAAAGAGTCCAACTTCAAGGAATTTGATCTTTCTGTGTGTCTCATTTACAACAGTATGTTACCGTGTTATCATGTTACTACTATACAGTAGTTACTACAGTATGTTGCCTTGTTATCATGTTACTATACAGTAGTTACTACAGTATGTTACCATGTTATCATGTTACTATACAGTAGTTACTACAGTATGTTACCATACTAACATGTTAATATATTCTCACACTATTATGAAACTATGTTACTGTAGTACTATGATGCTACCTTACCATACGGTTATTACCCTGATACCATTTCACTGCACTACTGTGATACTACATATGTTACTAAATGGCTTGTTTCCTCTTTTTACTACGTTATCACACATGTTCACTTTTCCTGTGGTTTAGAAAACAGAAACATTGTGATTTATTTTATCACACTAGTAATACGTGATTATATTATAATTTCTTCTCTACCATATATTTTGGTACATTTGTGGCAGGCTGATATATCTCTTAATGTCCAAACACGTACAGTACTACATGTGTAATGCACATGTGAAGAAGAGACCTGTGAGATTTCAAATTCTCTGTACATCTTAATCTGAGAAGTCTCTATTAAACCGACATTGAGAAAGGACTATAAATCTTTACATGCTGAGGATAAACATACAGCACATGTCTTTGGGGCCTATTTATTAAACTGTGCTTTGGGCATTTCCCTGGCACAAGCAGCTGTTTTAGCAAAGAATTGTATCTCACTGTGTTAATTAAGAACGTGATACAGATTGTGCATAATTTAAATGGGACTTCCGCTGTCTTAAACCTACCGGGACATATCAGTCTAGAATAGCTGCACAGAGAGAGCAAAGAGAAGCGGTCCCTCTCTGCGTCTCCCCTTACAGCCCTTACAGCAGAGACATCAGAAAGAAGTGGTCCCCCTCTCTGTGTCTCCCCGCACAGCTCTTACATTAGAGAGAAGCGGACCCTCTCTGCGTCTCCCCGCACAGCTCTTACAGCAAAGAGATCAGAGAGAAGCGGCCCCTCTCTCTGTGTCTCCCCGCACAGCTCTTACAGCAGAGAGATCAGAGAGAAGCGGCCCCTCTCTCTGTGTCTCCCCGCACAGCTCTTACAGCAGAGAGATCAGAGAAAAGCGGTCCCTCAATCTGCGTCTCCCCACACAGCTCTTAGAGCAGAGAGATCAGAGAGAAGCGGTCCCTCTCTGTGTCTCCCGCACAGCTCATACAGCAGAGAGATCAGAGAGAAGCGGTCCCTCTCTCTCTGTATCTCCCCGCACAGCTCTTACAGCAGAGAGATCAGAGAGAAGCGACCCCTCTCTCTGTGCCCCCGCACAGCTCTTACAGCAGAGATCAGAGAGAAGTGGTCCCTCTCTCTGTCTCCCCGCACAGCTCTTACAGCAGAGAGATCAGAGAGAAGTGGCCCCTCTCTTTGTGTCTCCCCACACAGCTCTTACAGCAGAGAGATCAGAGATAAGCAGTCCCTCTCTCTGCGTCTCCCCGCACGGCTCTTACAGCAGAGAGAGCAGAGAGAAGTGGCCCCTCTCTTTGTGTCTCGCCGCACAGCTCTTAAAGCAGAGAGATCAGAGAGAAGTGGTCCCTCTCTCTGTGTCTCCCCGCACAGCTCTTACAGCAGAGAGATCAGAGAGAAGCGGTCCCTCTCTCTGTGTCTCCCTGCACAGCTCTTACAGCAGAGAGATCAGAGAGAAGATGTCCCTCTCTACTGTATGTGTCTCCCCACACAGCTCTTACAGCAGAGAGATCAGAGAGAATCAGCCCATCTCTCTGTGTCTCCACGCACAGCTCTTACAGCAGAGAGATCAGAGAGAAGCGGTCCCTCTCTCTGTGTCTCCCAGCACAGCTCTTACAGCAGAGAGATCAGAGAGAAGCGTCCCTCTCTCTGTGTCTCCCGCAGAGCTCTTACAGCAGAGAGATCAGAGAGAAGCGGCCCCTCTCTCTGTGTCTCCCCGCACACCTCTTACAGCAGAGAGAGCAGAGAGAAGCGGCCCCTCTCTCTGTGTCTCCTCGCACAGCTCTTACAGCAGAGAGATCAGAGAGAAGTGGTCCCTCTCTCTGTGTCTCCCCGCACAGCTCTTACAGCAGAGAGATCAGAGAGAATCGGTCCCTCTCTCTGTGTCTCCTCGCACAGCTCGTACCGCAGAGAGATCAGAGAGAAGCGGTCTCTCTCTCTGTGTCTCCCCACACAGCTCTTACAGCAGAGAGATCAGAGAGAAGTGGTCCCTCTCTCTGTGTCTCCTCGCACAGCTCGTACCGCAGAGAGATCAGAGAGAAGCGGTCTCTCTCTCTGTGTCTCCCCACACAGCTCTTACAGCAGAGAGATCAGAGAGAAGCGGTCCCTCTCTCTGTGTCTCCTCGCACAGCTCTTAGAGCAGAGAGATCAGAGAGAAGTGGCCCCTCTCTCTATCTCCCCGCACAGCTCTTACAACATAGAGATCAGAGAGAAGCGGTCCCTCTCTGTGTCTCCACGCACAGCTCTTACAGCAGAGAGATCAGAGAGAAGCGGTCCCTCTCTCTGGGTCTCCATGCACAGCTCTTACAGCAGAGAGATAAGAGAGAAGCGGTCCCTCTCTCTGTGTCTCCCCACACAGCTCTTACAGCAGAGAGATCAGAGAGCAGCAGCCCCTCTCTGTGTCTCCACGCACAGCTCTTACAGCAGAGAGATCAGAGAGAAGCTGTCCCTATCTCTGTGTCTCTCCGCACAGCTCTTACAGCAGAGAGATAAGAGAGAAGCGGTCCCTCTCTCTGTGTCTCCCCACACAGCTCTTACAGCAGAGAGATCAGAGAGCAGCAGCCCCTCTCTGTGTCTCCACGCACAGCTCTTACAGCAGAGAGATCAGAGAGAAGCTGTCCCTATCTCTGTGTCTCTCCGCACAGCTCTTACAGCAGAGAGATCAGAGAGAAGCGGTCCCTCTCTCTGTGTCTCCATGCACAGCTCTTACAGCAGAGAGATAAGAGAGAAGCGGTCCCTCTCTCTGTGTCTCCCCGCACAGCTCTTACAGCAGAGAGAAGCGGCCCCTCTCTCTGTGTCTCCCTGCACAGCTCTTAGAGCAGAGAGATCAGAGAGAAGCAGCCCCTCTCTGTGTCTCCATGCACAGCTCTTACAGCGGAGAGATAAGAGAGAAGCGGTCCCTCTCTCTGTGTCTCCCCGCACAGCTCTTACAGCAGAGAGATCAGAGAGAAGTGGTCCCTCTCTCTGTGTCTCCCCGCACAGCTCTTACAGCAGAGAGATCAGAGAGAAGTGGTCCCTCTCTCTGTGTCTACCCGCACAGCTCATACAGCAGAGAGTAGCGGCCCCTCTCTCTGTGTCTCCCTGCACAGCTCTTAGAGCAGAGATAAGCGGCCCCTCTCTCTGTGTCTCCCCTCACAGCTCTTACAGCAGAGAGAAGCGACCCCTCTCTCTGTGTCCCCCCACATGTCTTTGGGGCCTATTTATTAAACTGTGCTTTGGGCATTTCCCTGGCACAAGCAGCTGTTTTAGCAAAGAATTGTATCTCACTGTGTTAATTAAGAACGTGATACAGATTGTGCATAATTTAAATGGGACTTCCGCTGTCTTAAACCTACCGGGACATATCAGTCTAGAATAGCTGCACAGAGAGATCAGAGAGAAGCGGTCCCTCTCTGCGTCTCCCCTTACAGCCCTTACAGCAGAGACATCAGAAAGAAGCGGTCCCCCTCTCTGTGTCTCCCCGCACAGCTCTTACATTAGAGAGAAGCGGACCCTCTCTGCGTCTCCCCGCACAGCTCTTACAGCAGGGAGGTCAGAGAGAAGCGGTCCCTCTCTCTGTGTCTCCCCGCACAGCTCTTACAGCAAAGAGATCAGAGAGAAGCGGCCCCTCTCTCTGTGTCTCCCCGCACAGCTCTTACAGCAGAGAGATCAGAGAGTAGCGGCCCCTCTCTCTGTGTCTCCCCGCACAGCTCTTACAGCAGAGAGATCAGAGATAAGCGGTCCCTCTCTCTGCGTCTCCCCACACAGCTCTTAGAGCAGAGAGATCAGAGAGAAGCGGTCCCTCTCTGTGTCTCCCGCACAGCTCATACAGCAGAGAGATCAGAGAGAAGCGGTCCCTCTCTCTCTGTATCTCCCCGCACAGCTCTTACAGCAGAGAGATCAGAGAGAAGTGGTCCCTCTCTCTGTGCCCCCGCACAGCTCTTACAGCAGAGATCAGAGAGAAGTGGTCCCTCTCTCTGTCTCCCCGCACAGCTCTTACAGCAGAGAGATCAGAGGGAAGCGGCCCCTCTCTCTGTGTCTCCCCACACAGCTCTTACAGCAGAGAGATCAGAGATAAGCAGTCCCTCTCTCTGCGTCTCCCCGCACGGCTCTTACAGCAGAGAGAGCAGAGAGAAGTGGCCCCTCTCTCTGTGTCTCCCCGCACAGCTCTTACAGCAGAGAGATCAGAGAGAAGCGGTCCCTCTCTCTGTGTCTCCACGCACAGCTCTTACAGCAGAGAGATCAGAGAGAAGATGTCCCTCTCTCTGTGTCTCACGCACAGCTCTTACAGCAGAGAGATCAGAGAGAAGCGGCCCCTCTCTCTGTGTCTCCCAGCACAGCTCTTACAGCAGAGAGATCAGAGAGAAGCGGTCCCTCTCTCTGTGTCTCCCGCAGAGCTCTTACAGCAGAGAGATCAGAGAGAAGCGGCCCCTCTCTCTGTGTCTCCCCGCACAGCTCTTACAGCAGAGAGATCAGAGAGAATCGGTCCCTCTCTCTGTGTCTCCTCGCACAGCTCGTACCGCAGAGAGATCAGAGAGAAGCGGTCTCTCTCTCTGTGTCTCCCCACACAGTTCTTACAGCAGAGAGATCAGAGAGAAGCGGTCCCTCTCTCTGTGTCTCCTCGCACAGCTCTTAGAGCAGAGAGATCAGAGAGAAATGGTCCCTCTCTCTGTGTCTCCCCGCACAGCTCTTACAGCAGAGAGATCAGAGAGAAGTGGTCCCTCTCTCTGTGTCTCCTCGCACAGCTCGTACCGCAGAGAGATCAGAGAGAAGCGGTCTCTCTCTCTGTGTCTCCCCACACAGCTCTTACAGCAGAGAGATCAGAGAGAAGCGGTCCCTCTCTCTGTGTCTCCCCGCACAGCTCTTACAGCAGAGAGATCAGAGAGAAGCAGCCCCTCTCTGTGTCTCCACGCACAGCTCTTACAGCAGAGAGATCAGAGAGAAGCGGTCCCTCTCTCTGTGTCTCCATGCACAGCTCTTACAGCAGAGAGATAAGAGAGAAGCGGTCCCTCTCTCTGTGTCTCCATGCACAGCTCTTACAACAGAGAGATAAGAGAGAAGCGGTCCCTCTCTCTGTGTCTCCCCGCACAGCTCTTACAGCAGAGAGATCAGAGAGAAGTGGTCCCTCTCTCTGTGTCTACCCGCACAGCTCTTACAGCAGAGAGTAGCGGCCCCTCTCTCTGTGTCTCCCTGCACAGCTCTTAGAGCAGAGAGATCAGAGAGAAGCAGCCCCTCTCTGTGTCTCCACGCACAGCTCTTACAGCAGAGAGATCAGAGAGAAGCGGTCCCTCTCTCTGTGTCTCCATGCACAGCTCTTACAACAGAGAGATAAGAGAGAAGCGGTCCCTCTCTCTGTGTCTCCCCGCACAGCTCTTACAGCAGAGAGATCAGAGAGAAGTGGTCCCTCTCTCTGTGTCTACCCGCACAGCTCTTACAGCAGAGAGTAGCGGCCCCTCTCTCTGTGTCTCCCTGCACAGCTCTTAGAGCAGAGATAAGCGGCCCCTCTCTCTGTGTCTCCCCTCACAGCTCTTACAGCAGAGATAAGCGGCCCCTCTCTCTGTGTCTCCCCGCACAGCTCTTATAGCAGAGAGAAGCGGCCCCTCTCTCTGTGTCTCCCACACAGCTCTTACAGCAGAGAGAAGCAGTCCCTCTCTCTGTGTCTCCCTGCACAGCTCTTACAGCAGCGATAAGCGGTCCCTCTCTCTGTGTCTCCATGCACAGCTCTTACAGCAGAGAGAAGCGGCCCCTCTCTCTGTGTCTCCCCGCACAGCTCTTACAGCAGAGATAAGCGGCCCCTTTCTCTGTGTCTCCCGCACAGCTCTTACAGCAGAGAGAAGCGGTCCCTCTCTCTGTGTCTCCCCGCACAGCTCTTACAGCAGAGAGATCAGAGAGAAGTGGACCCTCTCTCTGTGTCTACCCGCACAGCTCTTACAGCAGAGAGTAGCGGCCCCTCTCTCTGTGTCTCCCTGCACAGCTCTTAGAGCAGAGATAAGCGGCCCCTCTCTCTGTGTCTCCCCTCACAGCTCTTATAGCAGAGATAAGCGGCCCCTCTCTCTGTGTCTCCCCGCACAGCTCTTATAGCAGAGAGAAGCGGCCCCTCTCTCTGTGTCTCCCCTCACAGCTCTTACAGCAGAGAGAAGCGGCCCCTCTCTCTGTGTCTCCCACACAGCTCTTACAGCAGAGAGAAGCAGTCCCTCTCTCTGTGTCTTCCTGCACAGCTCTTACAGCAGCGATAAGCGGTCCCTCTCTCTGTGTCTCCATGCACAGCTCTTACAGCAGAGAGAAGCGGCCCCTCTCTCTGTGTCTCCCCGCACAGCTCTTACAGCAGAGATAAGCGGCCCCTTTCTCTGTGTCTCCCGCACAGCTCTTACAGCAGAGAGAAGCGGTCCCTCTCTGTGTCTCCCTGCGCAGCTCTTACAGCAGAGATAAGCGGCCCCTCTCTCTGTGTCTCCTCACACAGCTCTTACAGCAGAGAGAAGCGGCCCCTCTCTCTGTGTCTCCCACACAGCTCTTACAGCAGAGAGAAGCAGTCCCTCTCTCTGTGTCTCCCCGCACAGCTCTTACAGCAGAGAGAAGCGGTCCCTTTTTCTGTGTCTCCATGCACAGCTCTTACAGCAGAGAGAAGTGGTCCCTCTCTCTGTGTCTCCCGCACAGCTCTTACAGCAGAGAGAAGCGGCCCCTCTCTCTGTGTCTCCCCTCGCAGCTCTTAAAGCAGAGATAAGCGGCCCCTCTCTCTGTGTCTCCCCGCACAGCTCTTACAGCAGAGAGAAGCGACCCCTCTCTCTGTGTCTCCATGCACAGCTCTTACAGCAGAGAGAAGCGGCCCCTCTCTCTGTGTCTCCCGCACAGCTCTTACAGCAGAAAGAAGCAGCCCCTCTCTCTGTGTCTCCCGCACAGCTCTTACAGCAGAGAGAAGCGGCCCCTCTCTCTGTGTCTCCCCTCGCAGCTCTTAAAGCAGAGATAAGCGGCCCCTCTCTCTGTGTCTCCCCGCACAGCTCTTACAGCAGAGAGAAGCGACCCCTCTCTCTGTGTCTCCTCGCACAGCTCTTAAAGCAGAGAGAAGCGGCCCCACTCTCTGTGTCTCCCCACACAGCTCTTACTGCAGAGAGAAGCGGCCCCTCTCTCTGTGTCTCCCGCACAGCTCTTACAGCCGAGAGATCAGAGAGAAGCGGCCCCTCTCTCTGTGTCTCCCCACACAGCTCTTAGAGAGATCAGAGAGAAGCGGCCCCTCTCTCTGTGTCTCCCGCACAGCTCTTACAGCAGAGAGATCAGAGAGAAGTGGTCCCTCTCTCTGTGTCTACCCGCACAGCTCTTACAGCAGAGAGTAGCGGCCCCTCTCTCTGTGTCTCCCTGCACAGCTCTTAGAGCAGAGATAAGCGGCCCCTCTCTCTGTGTCTCCCCTCACAGCTCTTACAGCAGAGATAAGCGGCCCCTCTCTCTGTGTCTCCCCGCACAGCTCTTATAGCAGAGAGAAGCGGCCCCTCTCTCTGTGTCTCCCACACAGCTCTTACAGCAGAGAGAAGCAGTCCCTCTCTCTGTGTCTCCCTGCACAGCTCTTACAGCAGCGATAAGCGGTCCCTCTCTCTGTGTCTCCATGCACAGCTCTTACAGCAGAGAGAAGCGGCCCCTCTCTCTGTGTCTCCCCGCACAGCTCTTACAGCAGAGATAAGCGGCCCCTTTCTCTGTGTCTCCCGCACAGCTCTTACAGCAGAGAGAAGCGGTCCCTCTCTCTGTGTCTCCCCGCACAGCTCTTACAGCAGAGAGATCAGAGAGAAGTGGACCCTCTCTCTGTGTCTACCCGCACAGCTCTTACAGCAGAGAGTAGCGGCCCCTCTCTCTGTGTCTCCCTGCACAGCTCTTAGAGCAGAGATAAGCGGCCCCTCTCTCTGTGTCTCCCCTCACAGCTCTTATAGCAGAGATAAGCGGCCCCTCTCTCTGTGTCTCCCCGCACAGCTCTTATAGCAGAGAGAAGCGGCCCCTCTCTCTGTGTCTCCCCTCACAGCTCTTACAGCAGAGAGAAGCGGCCCCTCTCTCTGTGTCTCCCACACAGCTCTTACAGCAGAGAGAAGCAGTCCCTCTCTCTGTGTCTTCCTGCACAGCTCTTACAGCAGCGATAAGCGGTCCCTCTCTCTGTGTCTCCATGCACAGCTCTTACAGCAGAGAGAAGCGGCCCCTCTCTCTGTGTCTCCCCGCACAGCTCTTACAGCAGAGATAAGCGGCCCCTTTCTCTGTGTCTCCCGCACAGCTCTTACAGCAGAGAGAAGCGGTCCCTCTCTGTGTCTCCCTGCGCAGCTCTTACAGCAGAGATAAGCGGCCCCTCTCTCTGTGTCTCCTCACACAGCTCTTACAGCAGAGAGAAGCGGCCCCTCTCTCTGTGTCTCCCACACAGCTCTTACAGCAGAGAGAAGCAGTCCCTCTCTCTGTGTCTCCCCGCACAGCTCTTACAGCAGAGAGAAGCGGTCCCTTTTTCTGTGTCTCCATGCACAGCTCTTACAGCAGAGAGAAGTGGTCCCTCTCTCTGTGTCTCCCGCACAGCTCTTACAGCAGAGAGAAGCGGCCCCTCTCTCTGTGTCTCCCCTCGCAGCTCTTAAAGCAGAGATAAGCGGCCCCTCTCTCTGTGTCTCCCCGCACAGCTCTTACAGCAGAGAGAAGCGACCCCTCTCTCTGTGTCTCCATGCACAGCTCTTAAAGCAGAGAGAAGCGGCCCCACTCTCTATGTCTCCCCACACAGCTCTTAGAGAGATCAGAGAGAAGCGGCCCCTCTCTCTGTGTCTCCCGCACAGCTCTTACAGCCGAGAGATCAGAGAGAAGCGGTCCCTCTCTCTGTATCTCCCCGCACAGCTCTTATAGCAGAGAGATCAGAGAGAAGCGGTCCCTCTCTCTGTGTCTCCCCGCACAGCTCTTAGAGAAATCAGAGATAAGCGGCCCTTCTCTCTGTGTCTCCTGCACAGCTCTTACAGCAGAGAGATCAGAGAGAAGCGGTCCCTCTCTCTGTGTCTCCTGCACAGCTCTTACAGCAGAGAGATCAGAGAGAAGCGGTCCCTCTCTCTGTGTCTCCATGCACAGCTCTTACAACAGAGAGATAAGAGAGAAGCGGTCCCTCTCTCTGTGTTTCCCCGCACAGCTCTTACAGCAGAGAGATCAGAGAGAAGTGGTCCCTCTCTCTGTGTCTCCCCGCACAGCTCTTACAGCAGAGAGATCAGAGAGAAGTGGTCCCTCTCTCTGTGTCTCCCCGCACAGCTCTTAGAGCAGAGATAAGCGGCCCCTCTCTCTGTGTCTCCCGCACAGCTCTTACAGCAGAGATAAGCGGCCCCTCTCTCTGTGTCTCCCCACACAGCTCTTAGAGAGATCAGAGAGAAGCGGTCCCTCTCTCTGTGTCTCCCCGCACAGCTCTTACAGCAGAGAGATCAGAGAGAAGCGGCCCCTCTCTCTGTGTCTCCCCGCACAGCTCTTACAGCAGAGATAAGCGGTCCCTCTCTGTGTCTCCCTGCGCAGCTCTTACAGCAGAGATAAGCGGCCCCTCTCTCTGTGTCTCCTCACACAGCTCTTACAGCAGAGAGAAGCGGCCCCTCTCTCTGTGTCTCCCACACAGCTCTTACAGCAGAGAGAAGCAGTCCCTCTCTCTGTGTCTCCCCGCACAGCTCTTACAGCAGAGAGAAGCGGTCCCTTTTTCTGTGTCTCCATGCACAGCTCTTACAGCAGAGAGAAGTGGTCCCTCTCTCTGTGTCTCCCGCACAGCTCTTACAGCAGAGAGAAGCGGCCCCTCTCTCTGTGTCTCCCCTCGCAGCTCTTAAAGCAGAGATAAGCGGCCCCTCTCTCTGTGTCTCCCCGCACAGCTCTTACAGCAGAGAGAAGCGACCCCTCTCTCTGTGTCTCCATGCACAGCTCTTACAGCAGAGAGAAGCGGCCCCTCTCTCTGTGTCTCCCGCACAGCTCTTACAGCAGAAAGAAGCAGCCCCTCTCTCTGTGTCTCCCGCACAGCTCTTACAGCAGAGAGAAGCATTCCCTCTCCCTGTGTCTCCTCGCACAGCTCTTAAAGCAGAGAGAAGCGGCCCCACTCTCTGTGTCTCCCCACACAGCTCTTACTGCAGAGAGAAGCGGCCCCTCTCTCTGTGTCTCCCGCACAGCTCTTACAGCCGAGAGATCAGAGAGAAGCGGCCCCTCTCTCTGTGTCTCCCCACACAGCTCTTACAGCAGAGAGATCAGAGAGAAGTGGTCCCTCTCTCTGTGTCTACCCGCACAGCTCTTACAGCAGAGAGTAGCGGCCCCTCTCTCTGTGTCTCCCTGCACAGCTCTTAGAGCAGAGATAAGCGGCCCCTCTCTCTGTGTCTCCCCTCACAGCTCTTACAGCAGAGATAAGCGGCCCCTCTCTCTGTGTCTCCCACACAGCTCTTACAGCAGAGAGAAGCAGTCCCTCTCTCTGTGTCTCCCTGCACAGCTCTTACAGCAGCGATAAGCGGTCCCTCTCTCTGTGTCTCCATGCACAGCTCTTACAGCAGAGAGAAGCGGCCCCTCTCTCTGTGTCTCCCCGCACAGCTCTTACAGCAGAGATAAGCGGCCCCTTTCTCTGTGTCTCCCGCACAGCTCTTACAGCAGAGAGAAGCGGTCCCTCTCTCTGTGTCTCCCCGCACAGCTCTTACAGCAGAGAGATCAGAGAGAAGTGGACCCTCTCTCTGTGTCTACCCGCACAGCTCTTACAGCAGAGAGTAGCGGCCCCTCTCTCTGTGTCTCCCTGCACAGCTCTTAGAGCAGAGATAAGCGGCCCCTCTCTCTGTGTCTCCCCTCACAGCTCTTATAGCAGAGATAAGCGGCCCCTCTCTCTGTATCTCCCCGCACAGCTCTTATAGCAGAGAGAAGCGGCCCCTCTCTCTGTGTCTCCCCTCACAGCTCTTACAGCAGAGAGAAGCGGCCCCTCTCTCTGTGTCTCCTGCACAGCTCTTACAGCAGAGAGATCAGAGAGAAGTGGTCCCTCTCTCTGTGTTTACCCGCACAGCTCTTACAGCAGAGAGTAGCGGCCCCTCTCTCTGTGTCTCCCGCACAGCTCTTACAGCCGAGAGATCAGAGAGAAGCGGTCCCTCTCTCTGTGTCTCCCCGCACAGCTCTTAGAGAAATCAGAGATAAGCGGCCCTTCTCTCTGTGTCTCCTGCACAGCTCTTACAGCAGAGAGATCAGAGAGAAGCAGTCCCTATCTCTGTGTCTCCCCGCACAGCTCTTACAGCAGAGAGATCAGAGAGAAGCGATCCCTCTCTCTGTGTCTCCCTGCACAGCTCTTACAGCAGAGAGATCAGAGAGAAGCGGTCCCTCTCTCTGTGTCTCCCCGAACAGCTCTTACAGCAGAGAGATCAGAGAGAAGCGGTCCCTCTCTCTGTGTCTCCCTGCACAGCTCTTACAGCAGAGAGATCAGAGAGAAGCGGTCCCCCTCTCTGTGTCTCCCCGCACAGCTCTTACAGCAGAGATCAGAGAGAAGCAGTCCCTCTCTCTGTGTCTCCCCGCACAGCTCTTACAGCAGAGAGATCAGAGAGAAGCGGCCCCTCTCTCTGTGTCTCCCTGCAC